>NC_132893.1:33881690-33989190 GCF_030463535.1 Salminus brasiliensis
TTTTGGGATGAGTTGGAGAGTTGGGGATGATGATGGTGGGGTGGTGATCATCATCCAACATCCTGACCTCACTAACGCTCTTGTCGCTGAATGCAATCAAATCCTCACAGCAATGCTCCTCCAAAATATAATAGAAAGTCTTCCTCCCTGGACAGTAGAGACAGTTACTCCAACAAAAGAAGGATCAGCTCTTTATCATACCCTTATTTTCAAAAGAAACAATGAAAGAGCAGGCGTCCCAATACTTTTGTCCATTTCTCGAGATGACACAATTAGATGAAGGCCATTCCACTGTTAGACCCCTGTCTCTACTCATCCACTCATCCATCAGTCCTTCCTCCCTCCAATACCGACATCAGCTCCTTCAACATATCTCCAACTGACTCAGGGCCTTGTATTCTGCTCTACGATTGGCTGGCAGTCCTCCAGTCAGGGGTCTGATTCACCAGCCAATCCCAAGCCAAGAGAAGAAGGTGGGGCTTGTGAGCCAGCCATCATTCACATTCATTTTTGACTGGGTTGCCATGGCACCAGTTATCTGCAAGGCAACTCCGGAAATAACCACAAGCGTAGGCACACACACACATACAAATATGGTATATGGTACATGTTGACCATATAATAAATATAATACATATGGTCAATTCCGTCTCATTGAGACCGTTTATTGTGAGACTTACCATATTTCTATACATTTCTATACATATTTCTATACATTTTAACAGATAACCGCAATATTTTCAAATGGAATTTAATTGTAATAATTGTATAAATTATTTCTTTATCTACTGTCTTTAAATATAAACTATATTGCCAACATTTACAACGAGTTCATATTTTGCACTATACACACAACACACACACAAATACACCAACAAACACTGCACACATGGTACCTTAAATATGGTCAATATATCAATTTCATCTCATTGAGACTGTTCATCATGAAACTCACCATATTTCTATACATTTCAATACATATTTCTATACATTTCTCTCTCTATATATATATTTCTATACATTTATATATATATATTTCTATACATTTATATATATATATATATATATATATATATATATATATATATATTTCTATACATTTCAACAGATAACCCCAATATTTTCAAATAATATTTAATAATAATTGTATATATTAATGCTTTATCTACTGTCTTTAAATATAAAACTATATTGCCAACATTTAATATGGGTTCAAATTTTGCACTATATACACAACATATACACACACACACACACACACACACACTAATACAAACACTGCACACATGGTACTTTAAATATGGTCAATATGTCAATTTCGTCTCATTGAGCACTCACCATATTTCTATCCATTACTATCCATATTTCTATCCATTACTATCCATATTTCTATACATTACTATACATATTTATATCCATTACTATACATATTTCTATACATTTTAACAGATTAAAACAATATTTTCTAATGTCATTTAATAATTTCACTTAATTAAATGCCAATCTACTGTTAAATATCAGCTTTATTGCCTACATTTAAAATGGGTTCATATTTTGCACTGTACACACAACACACACACATGCCGCCAGACTCACAACACACACACACACACACACATGCCGCCAGACTCACAACACACACACACACACACACACACACACACACACACGTCAGCATGCGTGCAATGTGGTGGAGAAAATGGCCGCCGCACTCCCTGCCTCAGAGTAAACAGCCGAGATAAGAGCGTATCAGCGAGCGGCAGAAACACAGCGACCCACATCTTATCACTTTCTACATTTCACATCGGCTCAAAGCTCCCCAACGTTCTCTGTGCTGTGATTGAAGCTGCTAAGGCCAATAAACTGACCGAACACACCAAGCTGCTGTTCTAGATACCATGGTTCTGAAGCAGGCCGGGGAGGAACTGAACACACACCACAAAGGCATCATCATGCCAGCATCATCTCTGAGAGCTTTACAGAGCCATCTACTGCTTATTACGCCCAAGCACACACAACAAGGCCCGTATTCTGCATTCTGCCTTGAATCTACAGGGGTATAAAGACCCCCAGCATTGAGCTGTGGAGGAGTGGAACTACTGTGTTTTCTGGAATGATGGGTGGTCATGCTCATCCACTTTTGGGATGAGTTGGAGAGTTGGGGATGATGATGGTGGGGTGATGATCATCATCCAACATCCTGACCGCACTTAAGCTCTGCAATCAAATCCTTACAGCAATGCTCCTTCTTCCCTGGACAGTAGAGACAGTTACTTCAACAAAGGCAGGATCAGCCCTTGATACCCTTGTTTTCAGAAGAAACAATGAAAGAGCAGGTGTCCCAATACTTTTGTCCATTTCTGAAGATAACACAATAAGATCTGTCTGTCCTCCAATACCGACCTCAGCTCCTTCAACATATCTGCAACACCATGTCTTGAATCTACTGGATGTGAAGAACCTCAGCTAAAGTAGTTAACATCTAGCAAACATAAGCCAGAGTAGTTAACAACCAGCTAATGCCAGCTAGCATAATCTTGCATCCAGCTAACCTCAGCTAGAGTAGTTAACATTCAGCTAATGACAGCAGGAGTAGTTAACAACCAGCTAATGCCAGCTAGCATAATCTTGCATCCAGCTAACCCCAGCTAGAGTGGTTAACAACCAGCTAATGCTAGCAGGAGTAGTTAACAACCAGCTAATGCTAGCACGAGTAGTTAACAACCAGCTAATGCCAGCTAGCATAATCTTGCATCCAGCTAACCCCAGCTAGAGTGGTTAACAACCAGCTAATGCTAGCAGGAGTAGTTAACAACCAGCTAATGCTAGCACGAGTAGTTAACAACCAGCTAATGCCAGCTAGCATAATCTTGCATCCAGCTAACCCCAGCTAGAGTGGTTAACAACCAGCTAATGCTAGCAGGAGTAGTTAACAACCAGCTAATGCTAGCACGAGTAGTTAACAACCAGCTAATGCCAGCTAGCATAATCTTGCATCCAGCTAATCTCAGTTAGAGTGGTTAACATCCAGCTAACCTCAGCTAGAATGGTTAACAACCAGCTAATGCTAGCAGGAGTAGTTAACATCAAGCTAATGCCAGCAGGAGTAGTTAACATCAAGCTAATGTCAGATAGCATAATCTTGCATCCAGCTAACCTCAGCTAGAGTGGTTAACATCCAGCTAACCTCAGCTAGAGTAGTTAACATTCAGCTAACCTCAGCTAGAGTAGTTAACATTCAGCTAAAGTAGTTAACATTCAGCTAACCTCAGCTAGAGTAGTTAACATTCAGCTAACCTCAGCTAGAGTGGTTAACATTCAGCTAATGCCAGCAGGTGTATTTAACATCAGGCTAATGTCAGCTAGAGTGGTTAACATTCAGCTAACCTCAGCTAGAGTGGTTAACATTCAGCTAACCTCAGCTAGAGTGGTTAACATTCAGCTAACCTCAGCTAGAGTGGTTAACAACCAGCTAATGCCAGCAGGTGTATTTAACATCTAGTAAACATTAGCTTGGGTAAACTGTAGAAGTGTAGAAGTGTTAGAAGTGTCCTTTGGATCCTAGCGTATGCAAACTAACTACGAATATTTACAGAGTAAACAGCGAAGCCCTTTTGTAAGTCGCTCTGGATTAGAGTGTCTGCTAAATGCCTTAAACGTTAATGTAAATGTAAGCTAGAGTAATTAGCACCCAGCTAACCATCCAGCTGAGATCTAGAGTAGTAAACAACCAGCTAATCACAGCAAGAGAATTTAATATCTAGCAAATATCAGCTAGAGTAACATTCAGCTAACATCAACTAGATTAGTTACATCCAGCTTGCAGCTAGACCAACAACTGGCTAATGACCTTTAGAGTAGTTAACATTCAGCTAATAACAGCTAGTGTAGTTAAAATCTAGCTTAGCTTGTGCAGCTAGAGCAGGTAACATCCAGCTAACAACAGCCAGAGTAATCAGCATCCAGCTAATGACAGCTGGAGTAGCTAACAACCCAGCTAACATCAACATCTAGCAAACATAATCAAGTAGGTAACATCCAGCAAACATTTTAACATCTACAAAAGTAGTTAACATCTAGCAAACAACCGGCCAGAGGTGCCAACATCACCTAGAGTAGTTAACATCAACATCTAGCAAACGTAAGAGAGTAGGTAACATTTAGCAAACATTTTAACATCTAGCTAAGCTCTACTAGTAGTTAATTCATCTTATGCTAGACGCTAGAGTAATTAGCATCTAGCAATTAGCAGAGTATTTAACATCCAGAATACATCTAGGTAACATCTAACATCAGCCAGAGTATTTAACATCTAACATGTACTAGAGTAGTTAACCTCTAGCAAACAACCAGCCAGAGGTGCCAACGTCAGCTAGAGTAGATAATTTAGCGTATGCCAGCTAGATTAGTTAACATCTAGCAAACATAAGCGAGTAAGTAACTTCCAGCAAATATCTAGTTAACACCTAATATCAACCAGAGTAGTTAACATCTAGCTAAAATCTACTAGAGTAGTTAACATCCGGCAAACAACCAGCTAAAGTAGCTGACATCAGCTTATGTAGCTAACTCAGCTTATGCCCGCTAGTGTAGTTAACATCTAGCAAACATACGAGAATATGTAACATTCAGCAAACATTTTAACATCTAGCAAAAAACATAACTTATATCAGCTAGAGTAGGTAACATCTATCAAACATTTAGGCCACAACTAACATCAGCCAGAGTAGTTAACATCTAGCTAACATCAGCCAGAGTAGTTAACATCCAGCATCCAACAGACGAGAGTGGACAACATTCAGAAAACATCCATTTAAAACAACAACATTTAAACAACCAGCTAGAGTAGCCAACATCAGCTAGAGTAGTTAATTCAGCTTATGTCAGTTAGAGTAGTTAACATCTAGCAAACACAAGAGAGTAGGTAACATCCAGCAAACATCTAGGCAACATCTAACATCAGCCAGAGTATTTAACATCTAGTGAACATCTACTAGAGTTGTTAACATCTAGCAAACAACCAGCCAGAGTAGCCAACATCAGCTAGAGTAGTTAATTCAGCTTATGTCCACTAGAGTAGTTAACATCTAACAAACACAAACACATCCAGCAAACATATAGGCAACATCTAACATCATCCAGAGTATTTAACATCTAGTGAACATCTACTAGAGTCGTTAACATCTAGCAAAAATAAGAGAGTAAGTAACATCCAGCAAACATCGAAGTGATATCTAACATCAGCCAGAGTAGTTAACATCTAGCTAACATCTACTAGAGTAGTTAACATCTAGCAAACATCGACTAGAGTAGGTAACATCTAGCAAAACAACAGCAAGAGAAGCCAACATCAGCTTAAGTAGTTAATTCGGCTTATGTCAGCCAGAGTAGTTAACATCTAGCAAACATCAGCCAGAGTAGTTAACATCTGGCTAACATCTACTAGAGTAGTTAACATCTAGCAAACATCTACTAGAGTTGTTAACATCTAGTTCTACTGGCCTTCTCAGTCACTTTTTTTAATGTTGCACCCTTGGCAACCTGTTCACACTGAGGCACTGAGTGTTGGAGAAGCACAGTGTAAAATAGCATAGGCTACATATCTGCAAACCGCTGTGTCTGACAGACCTGTTTAAAGGGTGTAACAGATACACTCTATGGACAAAAGTATTGGGACACCTGCTCTGTCTTTTCTTCTGAAGTCTACTAAACAGAGTTTGGATTCATGTCTATCTGCTCCAGAGAGTTCTATTCCATTGGCAGTCCTTCTCTACAGGGACTAGACAAGCTGTGTCAGCAAGGGGTGCAATTTAAAGTAGCTGAATGCGGTCGTTAGAAGGGGTGTCTAATGACAGCTAGAGCAGCTAACAACCAGCTAACATCCAGCTAAAAGACAGCTAGAGCAGCTAACAACCAGCTAAACGACAGCTAGAGCAGCTAACAACCAGCTAACATCCAGCTAAAAGACAGCTAGAGTAGTCAGCATCCAGCTAAACGACAGCTAGAGCAGCTAACATCCAGCTAAACGACAGCTAGAGCAGCTAACATCCAGCTAAACGACAGCTAGAGCAGCTAACAACCAGCTAAACGACAGCTAGAGCAGCTAACAACCAGCTAAACGACAGCTAGAGCAGCTAACAACAGCTAGAGCAGCTAACATCCAGCTAAACGACAGCTAGAGCAGCTAACAACCAGCTAAACGACAGCTAGAGCAGCTAACATCCAGCTAAACGACAGCTAGAGCAGCTAACATCCAGCTAAACGACAGCTAGAGCAGCTAACAACCAGCTAAACGACAGCTAGAGCAGCTAACATCCAGCTAAACGACAGCTAGAGCAGCTAACAACCAGCTAAACGACAGCTAGAGCAGCTAACAACAGCTAGAGCAGCTAACATCCAGCTAAAAGACAGCTAGAGTATTTAGCATCCAGCTAAATGACAGTTAGAGTAGCTAACATCCAGCTAAACGACAGCTAGAGCAGCTAACAACCAGCTAAACGACAGCTAGAGCAGCTAACATCCAGCTAACGACAGCTAGAGCAGCTAACAACCAGCTAAACGACAGCTAGAGCAGCTAACAACCAGCTAAACGACAGCTAGAGCAGCTAACATCCAGCTAAACAACAGCTAGAGCAGCTAACATCCAGCTACCATTCAAAATATCTTAATGATGTTAATGCTTTTTTCTAGACCCACATTACTTAACCCTTTTTACGTAAATTATGTAAATTAATCAGTTTTTTTTCCTGTGTTGTTTAATAAATTCAGTGATGTTTATTTTTGTTTATTTACTGAGGACAGTAACTAAAGAACATGCGTGTTCACCTCAGAGTCTCCGAAAGCCAGAAAAACTTGTAACTCGTAACTCGATTAGTTACGTTAAAAAAGTCGCTAATTATAGCGACAAAGCCTCTACGTTGGCTACACTGCTAACATCAGCTAGAACACTTACATCTAGCTAAGATCGTGCAGCCAGAGTAGTTAACGTCCAGCTAACATCGACTAGCGTAGTTAACAGCCAGTAGTAGTATCATAAGAGAGTAGATAGTATCAAAACAACGACAAATTTTACAAATAATTGTAATGAAATAAGTCCTTTTCTGCTTATGAGCACTAATATTTGAACGGTTTTGCCCCTTGCTCTCAATTTCTCCACTGTTTTAAATGAGCTGCGATTCAGAAGCAATTAACGCAAGAAGCCGTCTGCAGCGAGAAAAACCTCGGAGAGTTAAAGGGGCTGATTCCTGTTTCGTGGGACGATAAACAAAAAAGATGGAAGTCAGTAAAGCCTTCTCGCTGTTCGACGGGACGTTATGTAACAGGCTTAGCCCAGCAGCAGCAGCAGCAGCAGGCAGTGCCATGCCTACGCTAATGCTGGGCCAGCTTCTCCACACTGCAGCAAAATGATAACACGGCAACTGAAAGCATCTTATACCTACACAATATTTTTTTTATTAGCGGATTACTGAGAGTATTATCAGACTGCTGCATCTATTTTTAGTGTGTGTTTTTTTTACTTATATAAAAGGGGCTGTCTCACTGCAGTGGCAGATAGACACGCTTCCCTTAAGCCCTTACCTAGCTCCACTAGATAAGATCACGTCTAGCTGAGTCTAGAGCCCAGAAATAGGTGGAATGATCTTATACATTTGGCCTGCCTAGAAACACTATGTGTCCAAATATTTGTGGACACCCCTTCTAATGAATGGGTTCTGCTACTTTAAGGTGCACCCATTGACACTGACAAAGAATGTGCAAATTAACATACACCTAGGCCCTGTGAAGAGGTACTGCCAATACAATAGGACTCTCTGGAGCAGATAAATAAGCATTAACCTATTGGCATCATGCTGCCTAATGCCAGGCGTGGGCTAGTAGAGGGGTATAAAGCCCCCAGCATTGAGGAGCTCTGGAGCAGTGGAAGAGCTGTGTTCTCAGGAATGATGGTGGTGGAGCTCCATCCAGAACTTTTGGGATGAGTTGAGGACCTGACCTCACTAAGGCTTTTGTCGCTGAGTGCAGTCAAATCCTCACAGCAATGCTCCTAAAAAGTCTAGTAGAAAGCGTTCCTCTCTGGACAGAAGAGACAGGTATGGTATTGGTGTCCCAATACTTTTGTCCATGTAATGAAGATAGATAGATAGATAGATAGACAGATTAATAGAGAGACAGACGGACAGACAGACAGATACTTAGACTGTTAGAGAGACAGATTAATAGACATACAGGCATACAGATAGACAGACAGACAGATAGACAGACAGATTAATAGGTGGACAGACAGACAGACAGCTAGATAGTTAGACAGATAGACAGACAGATTAATAGATGGACAGACAGAGACAGGTAGATATATAAACAGACAGGCCGACCGACAGATAGTTAGACAGACAGATTAATAGACGTACAGACAAACAGATATATAGACAGACGATAGAAAGTTAGACAGACAGACAGATAGATAGAAAGTTAGACAGACAGACAGATTAAAAGATAGATAGACAGACGGACAGATAGATAGATAGTTAGACAGACAGACAGATATATAGACAGACAGATAGATAGAAAGTTAGACAGACAGACAGATTAAAAGATAGATAGACAGACGGACAGATAGATAGATAGACAGACAGATTAATACACAGACAGACAGATAGATGCAGCACATAAACACACACAGTCAAACTGAAGCTCCTACCCCACCCTATTCACCCTGCTGCTGAGCTTTGTTGCCATTTCACACCAACAACAATCACAATCCATCCATCCATCCCCCAACACACACACACACACACACACACACACACACACACTGACGCCCATATGTGTATAAATGAAATGTTCTGTACCTTCACCTCCACCTGCGTTACTCTTCCACACCAGCACGCACACCAATAAACACTGAAAACACTCTATACTCTCACACACTTCTAGAACATTCCTGTCCACATCCCCCATTCACTCCTGCACACACACTCTCCCACACACACACACACACACACACACTAAACAAAAACACACACACACACACACACATGCACCACCCAGAACATTCCTTAGCCTCTTCCTCCTCTCTCTCTTTCTCTTTCTCTCTCTGCCTCCCCCTTTATATCTCTCTATCTGTGTCCACATGCGGGCATGTGTGTGTGTGTGTGTGTGTGTGTGTGTGTGTGTGTGTGTGTGTGTGTGTGTAAATGCATGCCGGACACATTCCACCTGCCCAGATACACAATCAGGAAAAGAACATCATGTTTTTTGTGAGATGCTATCAATACGAGATGCTATCAAATCTGTTCAGTCACTCACACACACTTAAGTTTATAAAATAGCACGCTCAAATTGACAAAAGTATTGGGACACCTGCTCATTGATCTTTTTCTGAAATCAAGGCTAATAAAAAGAGCTGATCCTGCTTTTGTTGGAGTAACTGTCTCTACTGTCCAGGGAAGAAGACTTTCTACTAGATTTTGGAGGAGGAGCATTGCTGTGAGGATTTGATTGCATTCAGCAACAAGAGCGTTAGTGAGGTCAGGATGTTGGATGATGATGATCATGACCACCCCACATCATCATTCCCAACTCCCCAACTCATCCCAAAAGTACTGGATGGAGCTCCACCACCTCCATCATTCCAGGGAACACAGTTCTTCCACTGCTCCACAGCTCCTCAATGCTGGGGGTCTTTATACCCCTCTAGCCCACGCCCGGAATTAGGCAGCATGGTGGCAATAGGGTCATGATGTTGATCTGCTCCAGAGAGTCCTATTCTATTGGCAGTACTTCTCTACAGGGACTAGGCCAGCTTTGTGTGCGTGTGTGAATTTGCACATCTGTGTCCGTGTCAATGGGTGCAACTTAAAGTAGCCGAATGCATTAATTTGGAGGTGGTGTCCACAAATATTTGGACATATAGTGTAGGTTGAATAATCTAAGAACAGCCTCAACCATAAAGGCAGATTTATTAATAGCCAGATCCATAAGATTCAGCTTCAACTCTCAACCCTGGTTCGGATTCTTTAACTGGGTTACGTTATTTCAGCCGTGTTACTGCATGTGAGTGTGTGTGTGTGTGTGTGTGTGTGTATGTGTGTGTGAGGAAGGCAGAGCAGTGTTTAATAATTCAGTGGCTGTCATTCAGAGCAGGCGTCAGCCATTTTGCTTCCAGTTCATTGAGGAGGACGTTTTGTTCCTGCTGCTGCTGCAAATTCAGCAATCCTAAAAAACCTACACACACACACACACACACACACACACACACACTCGCTCTCTCTCTCACCTTTACATCCACTCTTGTGTACACAGCATTCACCATTCACCACATACAATAACAGTACTGTAAATTCTGGTTAGGGTTAGGGCCAAGGCTAGGTTTAGGACCAGAGTAAGGGTTAAGTTTTGGTTAAATATATACTACTAGTATATTAGTATAATATACACCAACGTAATACTAGTATACTATACAATGCTAGGATAGATGTAGACTATACACTGATATACTAGTATACTATACAATACTAATATAGATGTAGACTATAGACTAATATACTAGTATACTATACAATACTAGTACAGATGTAGACTATTGACTAATATACCAGTATACTATACAATACTCTGACATACTAGTATACTATACATTATTAGTATAGCTGTATACTGTACACTGATATAATAGTAGTATACTATACAATATAAGTATATATGTAGACTATTGACTAATATACTAGTATACTATACAATACTAGTACAGATGTAGACTATTGACTAATATACCAGTATACTATACAATACTCTGACATACTAGTATACTATACATTATTAGTATAGCTGTATACTGTACACTGATATAATAGTAGTATACTATACAATATAAGTATATATGTAGACTATTGACTAATATACTAGTATACTATACAATACTAGTATAGCTGTAGACTATAGACTAATATACCAGTATACTATACAATATAAGTATATATGTAGACTATTGACTAATATACCAGTATACTATACAATACTCTGACATACTAGTATACTATACATTATTAGTATAGCTGTATACTATACACTGATATAATACTAATATACTATACAATATAAGTATATATGTAGACTATTGACTAATAAACCAGTATACGATACAATACTAGTTTAGCTGTAGATTATACACTAATATACTAGTATACTATACAATGCTAGTTTAGCTGTAGACTATACACTAATATACTAGTATACTATACAATGCTAGGATAGATGTAGACTATAGACTAATATACCAGCATACTTTACAATACTCTGATGTACTAGTATACTATACAATATTAGTATAGCTGTATACTGTACACTGATATAATAGTAGTATACTATACAATATAAGTATATATGTAGACTATTGACTAATATACTAGTATACTATACAATACTAGTATAGATGTAGACTATTGACTAATATACTAGTATACTATACAATATTAGTATAGATGTAGACTATTGACTAATATACCAGTATACTATACAATGATAGTTTAGCTGTAGACTATACACCGAAATAATACTAGTATACTATACAATACTAGTATAGTTTTATACTATACACTGATATACTAGTAGTGTACTATATAATACTAGTATAGTTACACAGATGTAATACTAGTATACTATAAAACTAGTATATTAGTATAAAAGAAGTATATTAGTAGAATATACAGTATACTGTTATAATGCTGCATAATGCTACATAATACTAGTGTTATAGCATATATGCTATGCAGTATATATACATATAATATTAAAGTTGTATAATATGCACTGACATAACTAATATAGTATACTATATACTATATAAGACTAGTGCTGTAGTATAATGTGCACTAAAATAATAGTATGCATTTAATACTGGGATAGTAGTGTAATATACACTGATATACACTAATATACAGTACATACCAGTGTTGAATTATATACCATGGTATAATACTAGTAAACTATTAGTCCTAGCATACTATAAAAAATTCATTAATATAATAGTATAATAGTATAAAGACTAAATATAATAGTTGAAATGCTAGTATGCTAGCATAATACACCGCCACTACTAGTATGCTGTAAAATACTGTACTTGTATAGTAATATAATATAATATAATATAATATAATATATAACTATATCTGCTATTATTTGGTTGTATAGCGTACAGTAGTAAACAGTGGTTGTCGTTATGGTTGTTTGGGAAAGGGTTCGTAGTCTGGGTAAACATACTTTTTTGGTTATTTTGTGGGGGTTTTTTCACCTTCTTGGCTACCTCAGGTTCTAACTTATACACAGGCCCAGGCGATCCCACCCTATACAAGATTTTCTGTAGCTGTTTCTAAGGTTAACTTTAGGGGATAGGTTAGATAGTGGCGCCCAAACAGGGAACGAATATCTACTAACGGTGAACTCTATAGGATAACCCAGCTGTGCACACTGCAGTGCAGACCGCAGCGCTGCTGAAATCTCTCCAGGGTTTCTTGTATTGGTTACAGTAATGCTCACAGTAACAACAATGACCAACATTAATGACCACAGCTTCCCTGACAGTCACCACCAATATGATTAACTGCACCTGCTGCTCCTGCTGACATTAATACAAAGCCACGTTTCTGATAATAACCAACCACAACAATTACACACACACACACACACACACACACACACACACACACACTATTTATTTACACTTATTATAACAAAACCGCCATTTTAATTAATGAGAATACCGTAATAATGTGTAATAATGAATGCCATTAATAATAATAAAAACAAAAACAACAATAATAATAATAACAATAACAATAATGATTTATATACAATAACAATAACCCCCATTTTAATGTCATGAGAATACCAATGCTTCTGCAGACACAAACACAGCTGTTAATGCTTATAATAATAAATGCCATTAATAATAATAAAAACAACAATACTAATAAAAATAAACATAATCATAATAATAATAATGAATACTTATTTTCTGACCTGCATCAGTAACTGCACTGACTTTGTCTGCACCAACATTTATATAAATGTAATAATATATATTTTTTGTAATAATAATAACCAACCACAACAATAACATACACACAACAAAGGAATTGCTTAGTATAGCAACAAATGTCATGATAC
Source organism: Salminus brasiliensis (assembly GCF_030463535.1). Classification (NCBI taxonomy): domain Eukaryota; kingdom Metazoa; phylum Chordata; class Actinopteri; order Characiformes; family Bryconidae; genus Salminus; species Salminus brasiliensis. The sequence goes on from NC_132893.1 coordinate 33,894,855, forward strand.
TAATAACTCCATATGGAAATCTGATATATGGCCATACATGTACATATAAATAATAAGCATTTATTTATTTTTTTATTTTTTTATATTTACCCATGTTATAAATATGCATATCTGGCCATATATCAGATTATGTTATGAGTATCATGACATTTGTGGCTATACTAAGCCATTCCTTTGTGTGCATGTTATTGTTGTGGTTGGTTATTATTATTACAAAAATATATTACATTATATAAATGTCATGTATTGCTGTATATATGTTATTATATGTATATATATGTAGCATGCTGCTTTTTGTAAAATAAATCTATGTTGGCTTATTTTATATATATATTTATTTTCAATATGTGACAAATATTAGTTGCAAACTGTGTCGTATATTTGAGTCTATATACAGGCTGTATAGCAGTATAGAAAAGCTACTAACAGTAATAACATTGCTAATAATAATAGTAAACACTGATCTTCATAACAAAGGCATTGCTATTATTGTTCCGAATGCCTTCATAAACAATCCAGCTGCAAACACAAACAAACACAGCTGGTAATGCTCATAATAACTAATATCATTAATAACAACAATAAACATTAATGCCCACTCTCGCTTCTCAGACAAAGAAAAAGAAGTGCCCCCCTGCTCAAGATGACATTATACAATCCCACGTTTCTGATAATAACCACAACAATTACACACACACACACACACACACAAAGAACCCGGCTATTAGAGCTGTAAAGGCCTCCATTAGCTCTAATGAGCGCATATTAATGAGCATTCTTATTAATGGAGGAAGACAATAAGGCCGCTGTGACAGTGACCTCGAAGGCTTATCGATCAGGAAGCTTCTCTGGGAGGTGTGTCTGTGTGTGTGTGTGTGTGTGTGAGAGAGAGATGGTGGTTGGCATTCAGTGTGTGAGAGTGTGTGTGAGCTGCATGGACAGAAGGAGGGGTGTGTGCCAGCAGCAGCAGCAGTGGAGGTTATGCAATCAGAGCAGCACACACACACCGTGACTGCAGCAGCCATGCATGGGCATGGAGCTACGCGCATACACACACACACACACACACATGGGGGTCTGTGTCGGGTACAATCAGTGTGTGTCGAAAAGAGGCTCGCTCAGACAGCATGAGTCATTCATGGAATGTGTGTGTGTGTGTGTGTGAGTGTATGTGATTGGCACATGGCTGCACCTGAAGTGCACACAAAGACGTACAGTTGAGACGCACACACACACACACACACACACACACACAATAATAATAAATATACATTTAATCTTTCTTTCACTATATATGTATATATGTACTGTACATGTATATATTATAATGTTCTTAATATATATGTGTATGTATATGTATATGGTTCAGTATATACATGTACAGTATATATATACACACATTATATATGCATCCATATATATATATATATATATATATAGAGAGAGAGAGAGAGAGAGAGACATAGCGTATAACAACAACATGGTGATACACATATGTACACAGTACCAGTGTATACTATATATATATATATATATATATACCCACATATATATAGTGTGTTTTCTTACCTGTGTGTTGCCTGTTGGTGTGTGTGTGTTCTCAGCCCGTCGGTCCAGTGGGTATCTGTCTTCAGTGTGGTTCCATGCGAGCAGATGAGTGTGTGTGTGTGTATTCGCTGTGTTTGGAACACTCAGTCCCAGTGATGATGGTGATGATGATGATGATGCTGATCCTGTTTGCTGTGATGAAGGCTCAGAGTCACGTTCACTCGCTCACTCGTCCGTATTGTTCCCACAGTGGATGGAGGGATGCTGCGGAGGACAGAGAGAGAGAGCATCCCTTCCTCTGAGCGGAGGAGGACAAGAGGCTGGAGGAGGGGAGAGATGGAGAGATGCGTTGTCACGGCGACGGGAGGAATGATGGAGCAATAGATACAATAGGCGAACGGTTTTCCTTTTCCCTTCTCTCCTGTTTCTCACGATCCCGCTGTTTGCCTCCTTCCAATGGTTCACTCCTTCTCTCGCTCTCTCTCCCTCTCTCTCTCTCACACACACACATACACACTCTGTGTGTCTCTCTCTCTCCCTTACATGCTCAGTCTCTCTCGCTCTTCGTTTCCTCCGTCTCTCCTCCCTCAACACCAGAGCGCCTGCAGTCAGCTTTCTCTCTCTCTCTCTCTCTCTCTCTCTCTCTCTCTCTCTCTCACTCACTCACTCACTGTTTATCTCTGTCTCTCTATCACTGCCTCCCTCCCTCTTTCTAGCTCTCTCAAGCACTCTCTCTCTCTCTCTCTCTCTCTCTCTCTCTCTCTCGTCAATGCTTCTCTGTGCTGCTCATGCACACTCCCCCTCTTTGGCCAGTGTGTGTGTCTTAGACCTCTTTCTCTGTATGCTTCATTCATTTACAGCCTCTCTCTCTCTCTCTCTCTCTCTCTCTCTCTCTCTCTCTCTCTCTCTCTCTCTCTCTCTGCAGTCTCCGCTGCAGTGCCTCTGCAGACTGCATCACGTTTTCTCATTGCCAGTGAAAAATCCCAGCCAATCAACATCCAGCCCTACATCCCCCTCCCTCTCACAAGTTCATACACACACACACACACACACACACACACACAGAGACACACATACAAGATGCCATTTTCAGTGCTTCCATTCATTCCATCTTTCTTTGTTATGATGCATGATGCTCCCAGTACCCAGCACCCCCCCCACACACACACACAGGAGGTACAGCAGCCCACCTCAAAAACAGGTCAAACATTTATTCATCATCTTTACAGAACTGGACACTGCACAGAACAGACCTGCTAACTAACCATAACACTACTAACACTAACCTTATCCCTACTAACACTACCCTATCCCTACTAACACTAACCTTATCCCTACTAACACTAATTTTATCTATACTAACACTAACTCTATCCCTACTAACACTAACCTTATCCCTACTAACACTACCCTATCCCTACTAACACTAACCTTATCCCTACTAACATTAAACCTATCCCTACTAACACTAATTTTATTTATACTAACACTAACTCTATCCCTACTAACACTAATCCTATCCCTACTAACACTAATCCTATCTCTGCTAACACTAACCTTAACCATACTAACACTAACCCTATCCCTACTAACACTAACTCTATCCCTACTAACACTAACCTTATCCCTACTAAAACTAACCTTATCCCTACTAACACTAACCTTATCCCTACTAACACTAATCCTTTCCCTACTAACACTAACCTTATCCCTACTAACACTAACCCTATCCCTACTAACACTACCCTATCCCTACTAACACCAACCCTATCCCTACTAACACTACCCTATCCCTACTAACACCAACCCTATCCCTACTAACACTAACCCTATCCCTACTAACACCAACCCTATCCCTACTAACACTAACCCTATCCCTACTAAAACTAACCTTATCCCTACTAACACTAACCCTATCCCTACTAACACTAACCTTATCCCTACTAACACCAACCCTATCCCTACTAACACTAACCCTATCCCTACTAACACTACCCTATCCCTTCTAACACTAACCTTAACACTACTAACACTAACCCTATCCCTAACACTAACCCTAACCCTACTAACACCAACCCTATCCCTACTAACACTAACCTTAACCCTACTAACACTAATGTTAACACTACTAACTCTAACCTTATCCCTACTAACACTAACCTTATCCCTACTAACACTACCCTATCCCTACTAACACTAACCTTAACACTACTAACACTAACCCTATCCCTACTAACACTAACCTTATCCCTACTAACACTAACCTTAACACTACTAACACTAACCCTATCCCTACTAACACTAACCTTATCCCTACTAACACTAACCCTAACCCTATTATAATATTACTGATTTAGAAATGCTATAGTTTTCAGTGAATAAAATCCTCAATGTCCAAGTGTCCAGAGCACTGTCCAGAGCCTGTATTGCATAACTGTAGGATTTTAATCAGTTTCGGATATGCTCGGGTCAGCATGCTGACCTATAGATACTCCACAGCACTGAGGGAGGATTACAGCTCAGTCTACACACACAATACACAAACACACACTCACACACACACGCGTAAATAAATATGTAAATTGTGTTACATAAAATGCAACACTGAATAAACAGCCATTAATACAGTTTAAATCTGAGAGTGTCTTTTCCTGTTAAACTGTGTATAAACCAAATAAACACATAAATTATTATATAAAGTATATATTGTATATAAAGTAAATAATAATTATAGTTAGCATGAACTAAAAAACTAATAAATATAACATTAGAATAATCCCAAATAAACATAAAGTCTGTGGTCAGTAAGAGTGTCTACCTGTAATTAACTCTATATAACATTAGAATAAACCTAATAAACATAAAGCCAGTGGTCAGTGAGAGTGTCTACCTTTAAATAACTCTATATAACATTAGAATAAACCCAAATAAACATAAAGTCAGTGGTCAGTGAGACTGTCTACCTGTAAACCTCTGTATAACATTAGAATAAACCCAAATAAACATAAAGTCAGTGGTCAGTGGAAGTGTCTAACTATAATTACCTCTATATAACATTAGAATAATCCCAAATAAACATAAAGTCAGTGGTCAGTGATTCATACACACACACACACACACACACACCTTAACCTCCTCAACCAAGAGATATTTCATTCCTTTAAAGAGCTAAATATACACACACACACATTCAGATACACAGGAAGGATTCCCAAATTATGCTCTGGGCTAGGGAAATGTCATCACATGTAGACCCAAATATAAGTCACATTATCAGTCTATAAATACCTCATTATAATATTGTATATTATCAGTACATATGGACTAATATCAAATAAAGTTGTGCAGGTGGACACGTGGAATCAGGTGGAAGATTAACACCATGATCCGGATTAGCTGGCATATAAAGCACAGCACGAGGACAGAAAAACACAGGAATTAAACAGGGACAGAACTGTTTTTAGTATCACGTTATCTGGATGGTCACCTGACCTTTAACTGATATTTAACTGAATATGGATTCAGTGTATCTGAACTCTAAGCTGAATTTAAATGATTGTCTATTAAATGTAACCCTACTCTCTAACACTGACCTTAGCCTTACCCTTGAATACACTCTAAAACCTAAGCTTAACCTTGAATAAACCTTAAACCTTAACCTTGAGTCAACCCTAAACCTTAACCCTTACCTTAACCTTAACCTTGAGTCAACCCTAAACCTTAACCCTTACCTTAACCTTAACCTTAACCCTTACCTAAACCTTAACCTTGAGTCAACCCTAAACCTTAACCCTTACCTAAACCTTAACCTTGAGTCAACCCTAAACCTTAACCTTGAGTCAACCCTAAACCTTAACCCTGACCTTAACCTTACCCTTGAATACACTCTAAAACCTAAGCTTAACCTTGAATAAACCTTAAACCTTAACCTTGAGTCAACCCTAAACCTTAACCCTTACCTTAACCTTAACCTTGAGTCAACCCTAAACCTTAACCTTGAGTCAACCCTAAACCTTAACCCTTACCTTAACCTTAACCTTGAGTCAACCCTAAACCTTAACCTTGAGTCAACCCTAAACCTTAACCCTTACCTAAACCTTAACCCTTACCTTAACCTTAACCCTTACCTTAACCTTAACCTTAACCTTGAGTCAACCCTAAACCTTTACCCTTACCTTAACCTTAACCTTGAGTCAACCCTAAACCTTAACCCTTACTTTAACCTTAACCTTGAGTCAACCCTAAACCTTAACTTTGAATCAACCTTAAACCTTAACCCTTACTTTAACCTTAACCTTGAGTCAACCCTAAACCTTAACTTTGAATCAACCTTAAACCTTAACCCTAACCCTTACCTTAAAATTGAATTTAAATGATTGTCTATTAAATGTAACCCTACTCCTTAACCTAACCCCCCTGACCTTAATCTTACCCTTGAATACACTCTAAAACCTAAGCTTAACCTTGAATAAACCCTTACCTTAACCTTGAGTCAACCCTTAACCTTAACCCTAACCCTTACCTTAACCTTAACCCTAACCCTTACCTTAACCTTAACCCTAAACCTTAACCTTGAATCAACCCTAAACCTTAACCTCAATCCTTACCTTAACATTGAATCAACCCTAAAACCGGTTAAAATCAGGCTTTAACTGATCATTTTTTCAATAGCATTCACTACTTAAGTTTAAATGTCATATTCTGACATTGCAAAAGTAAAGAATAATTTAGTGATATAAACCCTCTTTCTTTATTATTAAGTATTTCCATGTAGATCCACCTACACAATACATAACCATCGAAGTGCTTCAACTTCTCCATCACTGAACTGACTGTTCACCTGCTGCAGAGAACCAGATCATCAGTGTTATTCCCTTAATCACAGCGATTTATTATTTTACTCAGATTATGGTTATATCATCAACACAGTGTAGAGTTTATAGAGTTTATAAATGATCATCTTTGACAATGATCAAATGACAACCTTTGTGGAGTGCATAAACGTCCACCCCTCATGAGTGTCCTTGGTGATGTATGTATATATTGTGATATAACAAGGGAATTCATTGTAAAATAATAAACGAAACCCTTGGCAGGACTCCACAGGTGAAGAGGTCCATTTTTAAAGGAACAGATTGTGTAAGAAGTCTTTGGCAGAGGAGGAGATGTTTTGTATCGGACACTTTCCCGAATATAGCATTTAGATATGCAAATGGAAATAATACATTTTGCAATTACACATACAAAAGTCTAGTATATGTAATATACTAGACCTAAGAAGCTAACCTCTGGATGATGTTAGAATTAAAAGCTTGTCTAATTTTATTATGATACAGTGAAATTAAATACAGTGAAATTAAATACAGTGAATTAAATTTCACTGTATCAAGAAAACACCATTTGCTGTTATTAACATTTTAAAATATCACAAATCTGGTCATTTCAGTATTCCCAGAGGAAAGCATAATATAAAATTATTATATTCAATAGCTGAATAGATGGATCTATGGATGAATGGAAGGATGGATTGGTGGATTATTGAATATTTGGTTGAATAGCTGGATAGATAGATTTGATAGATTTATAAATTATATGGGGAATATGGGTATATAGGGTTAATGAGTGGATAGTTGGTTGGATTGCTGGATGTATAAATCTATGGGTAAATGGAGGGATGGATGGATGGATGGATTTGTGGGTGGGGGTTAGATAGATGGATTATTAAATGAATAGATTGATAAATAGTAAATGAATCTGTGGGTAGATAATGCATGGATGGATAGGTGGTTAGATGGATGGAGGGAAGTATGAATGGATGGATATATGTTGGTTGAAAAGCTGGATGGACGGATGGATCTATTCAATTCTTCCAATGGCGGCGGCACCGGTCCCTGGCAGGCCCACAAAGTAAACACGGCCGATATTACTGGCAAACAGAGACGCTCTAATCTGGACAATAGAACAGCTCTGATTATGGAGGCAGTGGCATCTTACAGATATCACATCAGCAGCCCTACAACACTGACAGTAAAGCAAATGAGAAAATCCAAGGGCTCCAAACGAAGTCTTCACACGAATTAATCCCTAAATTGAAAATATTAATCAGCTGTACCACAGTAAGACCAGTACCACAGTAGAAACAGTACCACAGTAGAAACAGTCCCACAGTAAGACCAGTACCACAGTAGAAACAGTACCACAGTAGAAACAGTACCACAGTAAGAACAATACCACAGTAAGAACAGTACCACAGTAGAAACAGTACCACAGTAGAAACAGTACCACAGTAAGAACAGTACCACAGTAGGGACAGTACCACAGTAGGGACAGTACCACAGTAGAAACAGTATCACAGTAAGAACAGTACCACAGTAGAAACAGTACCACAGTAAGAACAGTACCACAGTAGGAACAGTACCACAGTAAGAACAGTACCACAGTAGAAACAGTACCACAGTAGGAACAGTACCACAGTAAGAACAGTACCACAGTAAGAACAATACCACAGTAGAAACAGTACCACAGTAGAAACAGTACCACAGTAAGAACAGTACCACAGTAGGAACAATACCACAGTAAGAACAGTACCACAGTAGGGACAGTACCACAGTAAGAACAATACCACAGTAAGAACAGTACCACAGTAGAAACAGTACCACAGTAGAAACAGTACCACAGTAAGAACAGTACCACAGTAGAAACAGTACCACAGTAAGAACAGTACCACAGTAAGAACAGTACCACAGTAGGAACAGTACCACAGTAGGGACAGTACCACAGTAAGAACAATACCACAGTAAGAACAGTACCACAGTAGAAACAGTACCACAGTAAGAACAGTACCACAGTAGGAACAATACCACAGTAAGAACAGTACCACAGTAGGGACAGTACCACAGTAAGAACAATACCACAGTAGAAACAGTACCACAGTAGAAACAGTACCACAGTAAGAACAGTACCACAGTAGGAACAGTACTACAGTAAGAACAGTACCACAGTAGAAACAGTACCACAGTAAGAACAGTACCACAGTAGGGACAGTACCACAGTAAGAACAGTACCACAGTAAGAACAGTACCACAGTAGGAACAGTACTACAGCCAGCATTGTGGATGACTCCACCCACCCTTCACACAGACTGTTCTCCCTCCTGCCATCAGGAAGAAGGTACCGCAGCATCCGGTCCAACATGACCAGACTCTGCAATAGCTTCTTCCCCCAAGCCATCAGACTCCTCAACTCAACTCAACTTCTGACCTGATGTCTTTTCTGTTACATGCACACTCTCTCTCTCTCTCCAACCATTTACCCCAGATAAAAAGGGGAAGCATTTTTGCACAAAGCCATTTGCACTAATAACTTTACTACCTCACTGGACTCAATTTATTATACATTGCACAATTTGCACACTACTGCCAATTATTTATTATTCTCTGGTCTGTACTGTGTTGTGTTGTCTATCCGCACTTGTTTGTTTGTGTTGCACTTGTGTTCTGTATGCACTGTGTCTATGTTGCACCATGGTCCTGGAGGAACGTTGTTTCGTTTCACTGTGTACTCTGTATGTAGTTGAAATGACAATAAAACCCACTTGACTTGACTTGACTTGAGTAGGAACAGTACCACAGTAGAAACAGTACCACAGTAGAAACAGTACCACAGTAGGAACAGTACCACAGTAGAAACAGTACCACAGTAGGAACAGTACTACAGTAAGAACCGTACTACAGTAGGAACCGTACTACAGTAGGAACAGTACCACAGTAGGAACAGCACCACAGTAGGGACAGTACCACAGTAGGAACAGTACTACAGTAGGAACAGTACCACAGTAGGAACAGCACCACAGTAGAAACAGTACCACAGTAGGAACAGTACCACAGTAGGAACAGTACCACAGTAGGAACAGCACCACAGTAGGGACAGTACCACAGTAGGAACAGTACCACAGTAGGAACAGTACCACAGTAGAAACAGTACCACAGTAGAAACAGTACCACAGTAGGAACAGTACCACAGTAGAAACAGTACCACAGTAGGAACAGTACTACAGTAAGAACCGTACTACAGTAGGAACCGTACTACAGTAGGAACAGTACCACAGTAGGAACAGTACCACAGTAGGAACAGCACCACAGTAGAAACAGTACCACAGTAGGAACAGTACCACAGTAGGAACAGTACTACAGTGGGAACAGTACCACAGTAGGAACAGTACTACAGTAGGAACAGTACCACAGTAGGAACAGTACCACAGTAGGAACAGTACTACAGTAGGAACTGTTTTCTGTATTAGAGTGACACTAAATGTGCTTCACAATGAACTTCACAGGTCACCAAATGATTTGCTTGGTCACTGGGGTCAGTTCTTGGGCCCCTCACTGAATAGGTGCTGTTTATTCTGATAACATAAGTCTTGGTGGGTGATAAGGGCCCTCAGAGAACTTCAGAGAAATGTCTCCAATATTTAAACAACTACACAGCAAAAGCCTCCATCCATTGGCCCCTGGTATATAAGTATGCAAAACTCTGTATGCTGTTAGAACTGAGCGGAGAGGACACCAACATCAGCGATAAGCCACATCTTGTTGCTTTTCTTGCATCTCATGACTTTTTACCTTTCTGCCAGGGAAAATGTTGGGTACAGGAGATGTGAGGTATTGTCCAAGATGGCCAGGAGCTTATTGAGAGTCGTTCCTTCTGCTGCAAGTCCAGAGAGTCTTCTCCAAAAGTCCTCCAAAATCCAGTAGAGACAGTTACTCCAACAAAAAGATTAATACCCTTGCTTTCAGATGAAACAATGAATAAGCAGGTGTCCCAATACTTTTTTTCCATTTAGTGTATTCTGCATTAAGATTTGTACTAAAAACCAAGCAGTTAAATATTAAAGGCTGCTGTTGTTGAGCAGAGTGGTTCTGGGAAGAGGGCCGTTATCTCCGAGCTCTTTTCCTCCTTTGTTGAACGAGGAAACCCTAAGTTCCTTTACTTTTTTAATCTAAAAATCTTCAGCTAAACTGTGATCCACTCTGGGTAATAACTCTGTCACAGAATTCTAGAGCCTAGACTGAGATATGTCTGTCAATCAACTGTTAACTGAAAACGATCCTAAACTGACCCAGCGCTGAATCATTCATCATGGCCCTGAACTTTACCTGAACAACTGCAACAATTCAGGCTTATAAAAACCTGATTGTAGTAGTAGTAGTAGTGGTAGTAGCAGTAGTAGTAGCAGCAGTAGTAGTAGTGGTAGTAGCAGTAGTAGTAGCAGCAGTAGTAGTAGTAGTAGTAGTAGTAGTAGCAGTCATAGTAATACTAGTAGTGGTATTTGTAGTAGTAGTTTTCATAGTAATAGTATCAGTAGTAGTAGTAGTAGCAGCAGTAGTAGTAGTAATATCAGTAGTACTAGTAATAGTACTAGTAGTACTAATATTAGTAGTATCAGTAGGTTTTATTTATTTTAGCAATATTATTAGTAGCAGTAACAGCAGTAGTAGTAGTACTATGAGTAGTAGTAGGAACAGTAGTAGGACTACTAGTAGTAGTATTAGTAGTAGTAAAATCAGTAGTAATAGTAGAATTATTAGTAGTAGTGGTATCAGTAATACTACTATTAGCAACAGTAGCAGTAGTAGTAGTAGTAGTATCAATAATACTAGTATTAGTAGTAGTAGTAGCAGTGGTAACGGTAGTAGCAGCAGTAATGGTAACAGTAGTAGCAGCAGCAGTAGTGGTAGAAGTACCACTAGTAGTAGCACTATGAGTAGTAGTAGCAGTAGTAGTTGCACTAGTAGTAGTACTATTAGTAATAGCAGTAGAAACAGTAACAGTAGCAGTAGTAGCAGTAACAGTAACAGCAGTAGTAGTAGTAGTAGCAGTAGTAACAGTAAAAGTAGTATTAGTATTATTAGTAGTAGCAGTAGCAGTAGTATTAGTAACAGTAGTAACAGTAAAAGTAGTATTAGTATTATTAGTAGTAGCAGTAGCAGTAGTATTAGTAACAGTAGTAACAGTAAAAGTAGTATTAGTAGTATTAGTAGTAGCAGTAGCAGTAGTATTAGTAACAGTAGTAACAGTAAAAGTAGTATTAGTATTATTAGTAGTAGCAGTAGCAGTAGTATTAGTAACAGTAGTAACAGTAAAAGTAGTATTAGTAGTATTAGTAGTAGCAGTAGCAGTACTAACAGTAACAATAGTAGTAGTAGTAGCAGTAGCAGTAGTAACAGTAGCAGTAGTAGTAGTAGCAGTAGCAGAAGTGTAGTGTATATACATTGGCTCTGCGGGAATTTATAGATCTAAAGGAATGGTATGGTATAAAATGTGAGATGCTCCTCTGTCTAGGGAGAGAGAGCGGAGGGGCACTGAGAATTGGCAAGCTCTCTCCACACTGTACTTTTGAATAAAATGTTTCAACATTGCAATTGAAAGACAGTGGTCATGAGTCTCCTATCAAGAAGAAGTCCTTTCAAGAACACCACGACAGAAGTAACAGTAGCAGTAGTAACAGTAACAGTAGCAGTAGTAACATTAGAAGTAGTAGTAGTAGCAGTAGTAGTAACAGTAACAGTAGTAACAGTAACAGTAGTAACAGCAGTAGCAGTAGTAGTAGTAGCAGTAGTAGCAGTAGTAGTAACAGTAGTAACAGTAACAGTAGCAGTAGTAACAGTAGTAGTAGTAGTAGTAGTAGAAAAAGTAACAGTAGAAACAGTAACAGTAGTAGCAGTAGTAACAGTAGCAGTAGTAACAGTAACAGTAGTAACAGTAGCAGTAGTAGTAGCAGTAGAAACAGTAACAGTAGTAACAGTAGTAACAGTAACAGTAGTAACAGTAACAGTAACAGTAGCAATAGTAACAGTAGCAGTAGTAACAGTAGCAGTAGTAGTAGTAGTAGTAGTAGAAAAAGTAACAGTAGAAACAGTAACAGTAGTAGCAGTAGTAACAGTAACAGTAGCAATAGTAACAGTAGCAGTAGTACCAGTAGAAGTAGTAGTAGTAGTAGTAGTAGTAGCAGTAGAAACAGTAACAGTAGTAGCAGTAGAAACAGTAACAGTAGAAACAGTAACAGCAGTAGCAGTAGAAACAGTAACAGTAGAAACAGTAACAGTAGTAGCAGTAGAAACAGTAACAGTAGAAACAGTAATAGTAGTAGCAGTAGAAACAGTAACAGTAGTAGCAGTAGTAACAGTAACAGTAGCAATAGTAACAGTAGTAGCAGTAGAAACAGTAACAGTAGTAGTAGTAGAAAAAGTAACAGTAGAAACAGTAACATTAGTAGCAGTAGTAACAGTAGTAACAGTAATAGTAGTAAGAGTAACAGTAGTAGCAGTAGTAAGAGTAACAGTAGTAACAGTAACAGTAGTAGCAGTAGAAAAAGTAACAGTAGAAACAGTAACAGTAGTAGCAGTAGTAACTGTAACAGTAGTAAGAGTAACAGTAGTAACAGTAACAGTAGTAGCAGTAGAAACAGTAACAGTAGTAGCAGTAGTAACTGTAACAGTAGTAACAGTAATAGTAGTAAGAGTAACAGTAGTAGCAGTAGAAACAGTAACAGTAGTAGCAGTAGAAAAAGTAACAGTAGAAACAGTAACTGTAGTAGCAGTAGTAACTGTAACAGTAGTAACAGTAATAGTAGTAAGAGTAACAGTAGTAGCAGTAGTAACAGTAACAGTAACAGTAGTAGCAGTAGTAACAGTAACAGTAGTCACTGTATAATAAACAGCTTTTATAAAATCTTCACATGCTTGTGAACACATATCCAGTTAAAGTCCACTTGCAGCTTCACTCTCCAAAACAACATGTTCTACAAATGGTTCTTTGAGTGATGCCATAGAAGAACCACTTTGTGTTCCATGAAAAATTAATGTGTGTAAAAGTGGTGTGTAGAGATCCTTTTAAAGGTGGATAGAGAAAAGAGAGAGGGAGAAATAGTGAGAGTGAGAAGTGAGAAGGTGGATGGAAAGACACAGAAAAAAAGACAGAAAAAAGAGGGAGAGATGTGACAGGGCTGTCTTGCCCCGCCTAGTGGGGGTATTAGTGAATAGCTTTTCATACATGATGGTGTTTAGGTAGTTAGCAGATATGATGAAGGGGTCTCCCAACAACTCAATACAAACATAAAGTCAGTGGTCAGTGAGAGTGTCTACCTGTAATTAACTCTATATAACATTACAATAAACCTAAATAAACATAAAGTCAGTGGTCAGTGAGAGTGTCTACCTGTAATTTACTTTATTTAAAATTAGAATAAACCCAAATAAACATAAAGTCAGTGGTCAGAATGTCCTGTTGGTCAGTAAAGTTAATGAGATGTTGGTGAGAAGAGCACAGGTTTTGTTACTGATCCTCTCTGTAAACTCCCCTGGGACTGGGGGTATTTAAGAAGCCTCGACATCGAGAATTGTTTCGATTGGAACCTTGAGGTCGCCCGAGAGGTTCGCCTGAGAGGTTCCCTGCACGACTAGTGGTGTGTTAAGGTCAGCTTCTGCTCGGCTTCCACGTTCAGGAGCAGGTCACCATGCCCATCAAGTCATCCCACGCTCACGGCAGCGCGCTGCGGTTCCAGGTTTGGTCAGCCTAGCCGTTCTTGCTCAGTAGCTGGTCTCCCAGCTCGACCCCCTGTCCCAGGTTCGTTTTTGGTTCGCCCTCTTGTTTGCCACGTTCTGGTTTTGTTGATCACTGTTGTTCAGGGTTTGCTGCTTTTTGCCATGGTTTGCTTGCTTTGACTCCATCTCTGCGAGTGTTCGTCCCATCTTGCTCTGGCCTAGCACGCCATGACGGTCAGACCTGAACACGTTCATCTGATCTGAACTAACTCTAAACGGTTAACAGCTTGTCAGAACTGCTGTGCATCAAGCAAGATAAGGCTTAAATGAGTCACTCACGAGTCTGTACATTTGCCAGACTGAATAAATGAATGACTGTTTTGTTTGTACTATTTCACGGAAGTTAAATTCTGAAGAGTGGCAATGTGTTACTCATTGAAACCCAAAGGATAACACTGTGTGACCACTGTGAAGCTTCTGGACTTTGATTTCAGATGTTAAAATCTGATTGTAAACTTTAACTCACATGTTTATACTTTCACCTCATTCGACTATAAGCTGGAATCCAGCAATATGGGAAAGGGAAATTAACAAGCGTTTGTGGGACATAAAACGGAGTTAATATAGAATATAGAAGCTAATTTAAGAAATTTCATCCAGCATTTCTGAAATTAAGGATTTTTACCAGAGAGTTTGCTTCACTTTACTGCAGTTCTGGCCTCTACTCTTCCGGAAGGGCTTTAAACTAGATGCTGGAACATTACTGTGAAGAACATTTGATGGCATTGCGCTTAAGGGAAATTCCTGTGTTTATAGACAGTTATGTATAGTGTACATGGAAAGTATAGGAATGAACTGTGAAGAGTTCAAATGAGCCAAAACCTGTAATTTAAATATTAAATATCAATTTTATTTTATTACACAATATATTACAGATTACAAACAGAATGTTATGTCAAATGTATTTTACAATCATTTGCTTTAAATACATTGAAAACTTTAGCTTATAGTATATATCTGGGAATAAAATAACCATTATGTTGGCATCTTGGCCATTTACTTTGGGCCTAGGCTTTGATTTGACCTTGGATCAGAGCCCTTTAGAATTACACAGGTGGACAGGTGGAATGGAAGATTAGCATCATGATCCGGATTAGCTAGCATATAAATCACAACACGAGGACAAAAAAAAACATAGGTATTCAGGCAGAATTCAGTCAAAGGCACTTTCAAATGCAGGTTCAATGGTATTTTATGACTTTTATGATTTAAAAAAATTAAAACTTAAAGTAAAGTGTAGGTTTGCACTATGAGGAAAACCTATAAGTCAGTAAATGTCAAAAGAGTATTATAAAATA
Source organism: Salminus brasiliensis (assembly GCF_030463535.1). Taxonomy (NCBI): domain Eukaryota; kingdom Metazoa; phylum Chordata; class Actinopteri; order Characiformes; family Bryconidae; genus Salminus; species Salminus brasiliensis. The sequence continues at coordinate 33,910,303 of NC_132893.1, forward strand.
TTGAGCTGTTTCTATCAAATCTATATGTAAACCTCATAAATTACAGTATGCAGTATCACACATGTAGCACAGCTGAACACAGTGGTAGTAGTCTGGCCTTTATATGGAGTAATGAGTCTTAAAACATTACACTTAAATACATTTCTACAAACATCTGAGCGAGGACTCAGTGGCAGGCCTTTAACCGAAGAACCCGTGGAAAAACACACATACAGTGAGGAGGATGATGGCATTGGCATTCATCACATTCCTCCACAGCGGCTTCTCGCTCGTGTCTGTCATCTGCTTCTTCAGCTCGGCCTCTTCTTCTTTGGAAAGTTTTGGTGCCTTCGTCTGGTTGAAGCCACAGAAACAGTTGTATGCCTTCCTCCAGCAGCTGGGTTCTGTCTCTTGCTCTGCAGGGTCACAGTGAACAGGTGCAACGTCGTTAAACCTTCACAGTGCACGGACCGTACATATTTACAGTAGTTACTGAATAATTAGTGGGTTATTCAATATAGTAAGAAATAAACTGAATAACAAAAAGTCTGTTGCACGTTACACTATATTTATGGGGATCAGTTATACAGATAGATATCTATTTATAGGAACCATATATGAACCACAGCTTTTGTTTACTGGTATCAGTTATAAACACAGCACTACATTTATGGGGACCAGTTACAAACAGTGGTAATTTTATGAGGACCAGCTATACATACCGTATATACATTTATGGGGACCAGTTACAAACAGTGTTATGTTTATGGGAACCAGTTACAAACAGTGCTATGTTTATGGGAACCAGTTACAAACAGTGCTATGTTTATGGGGACCAGTTACAAACAGTGTTATGTCTATGAGGACCAGTTACAAACAGTGCTATGTTTATGGGAACCAGTTACAAACAGTGCTATGTTTATGGGAACCAGTTATAAACAGTGTTATGTTTATGGGAACCAGTTATAAACAGTACTATGTTTATGGGGACCAGTTAGAAACAGTGCTATGTTTATGGGAACCAGTTATAAACAGTGCTATGTTTATGGGAACCAGTTACAAACAGTACTATGTTTATGGGGACCAGTTAGAAACAGTGCTATGTTTATGGGGACCAGTTAGAAACAGTGCTATTTTGGGGGCTCAGTTACAAACACAGAATATACATTTATGGGGACCAGTTACAAACAGTGGTAATTTTATGAGGACCAGCTATACATACCGTATATACATTTATGGGGACCAGTTACAAACAGTGTTATGTTTATGGGAACCAGTTATAAACAGTACTATGTTTATGGGAACCAGTTATAAACAGTGCTATGTTTATGGGAACCAGTTACAAACAGTACTATGTTTATGGGAACCAGTTACAAACAGTGCTATGTTTATGGGGACCAGTTACAAACAGTGCTATGTTTATGGGAACCAGTTATAAACAGTGCTATGTTTATGGGAACCAGTTACAAACAGTACTATGTTTATGGGAACCAGTTATAAACAGTGCTATGTTTATGGGAACCAGTTATAAACAGTGCTATGTTTATGGGAACCAGTTACAAACAGTACTATGTTTATGGGAACCAGTTATAAACAGTGCTATGTTTATGGGAACCAGTTATAAACAGTGCTATGTTTATGGGAACCAGTTACAAACAGCACTACATTTATGGGGACCAGTTATAAGAACAGCACTACATTTATGGGGACCAGTTATAAGAACAGCACTACATTTATGGGGACCAGTTATAAGCACAGCACTACATTTATGGGGACCAGTTATAAGCACAACACTACATTTATGGGGACCAGTTATAAGAACAGCACTACATTTATGGGGACCAGTTATAAGCACAGCACTACATTTATGGGGACCAGTTATAAGCACAGCACTACATTTATGGGGACCAGTTATAAGCACAGCACTACATTTATGGGGACTTGTTGAATTTTATGTTATTTCTCACTTGCAGCTTATTGAAGTGAACAGCTGATAGCTGTTCCGTTGTGTACAGTTTTGGGGATATTCCCGGGTTCATGGCTGAAATTCACATTAAATGCTGAACAAAGTCCAGCTGAATTCATTAATCTTATTACAAATGATTTGACATACCTTCAATTTCCATGGACTTGCTGTCTTCTTCTTCAGCCCAGTCATCTTCTCCCAGATCGATTCTCTCCTCAGTTCTGTTCCTCAAACTCCAGCACAGCCTGTACAGCTGCAATACGAACAGGGGCCAGTTAAACATACAGCAGTGTGTTAATGGGGACCAGTAACTAGCACAACACTGCGTTTATGGGGTCCAGTTATACATCCAGCAAAGAGTTTATGGGGACCAGTTAAAGCACTGTTAATGAACAAGTGATGTCAGTGTGTTATAGCTGGCAATTCATCAAACTGTGCCAAACTGCAGGATGGTGGAGTAGTCCCACCTTGATTTATGGGGACCAGTTTAACAAACAGCCTTGGCTATATGGGAACCAGTGACCCCACTGACTGATTTTTAAAGTAATATTGAATAATATGAGTAGTACCAGTGTGTGTGTGTGTGTGTGTGTGTGTGTGTGTGTGTGTGTGTGTGTGTGTGTGTGCCTGTGCCTTACATGTTTATCGTCGATTGGTTTGGACATTAGAGAAATCCCAAGCACTAATATGCAGGACACTCCAAACAGAATGAGGCCAAAGTAGAGGTAGTGAATCCCGCAGATGATGTAGGGGCAGTCGGTGGCCTGAGCACAGCTTCCTGTCCCGTACACAAACTCAGTTATCATCCTGGACATGCCGATGGCCAAGCCAATTAGCATTCCATAGAAAGCCCCCTGGAGAACAAAGAAAGTTCTGTCAGAAGCATGTGGACCCCTTATTTATATTTATTCATATTTATATTTTTGGCTTTAATATATATTTACATATATTCAAATATTTAAATATTTCAATTTAAATACACTGTTATAAAATTACATTTTTAAATGTATAAGATTTTAAATATATTTTAATATTATTTTATATTTTAATATATGTTTTAATATAAAATAACAAACTTTTCTGTTTTTTTTATTTTATTTTCACTAGATAGAGTTGATAAATATTAAAACATTTCTTACTTCTTTTCTTATTTAAAAAAATGAAAGTATTTATAGATCGATAAGAATAGAAGTAAGAAAAGGGCTTAAAGAGCTGATGGGAAGGTGGTGAAGATGGTGGAGACTTACCAGCTCATTGACTCTTTTACAGAAAACGGCCAAAGTAAATACAGCGGCGATGGGCGGGGCCAGGTAACTGGTGACCGACTGAATGTAATCAAACAGCTGCCCACTCTGAGCGGTCTGAACGATGGGAATCCAGGCAATACTGACCCCAATCAGAGCCACAATAAAAATCCTGCACATAAACAACAAGAAAAGTAAGATATGAAAACTTCACCCAGTTGGTGACATACTGGTCTTACTGGGTGGACATAGGTCAAGGTGGCGTGACTTTTAAGCATTAGGGGGAGAAAGTAAATGTTTCTGAATTCTTATTTATTTGATGAATACTTAATTTAATCCCTTAAACCGAAATAAATCTACATTCCTAAAAATAATGACATTTCTAATCATAGAAGGTAAATAATATAATTTTAATGACTGAATAAGAAGGTTTTTGGTTTCAGGGGTTGAAGTAAAAGCTAAAACCTGATATAGTAAAAGCTGATATTAGCTTTTCTCATATTGCCCTGTTTCAATTAGCAGCTTTAAGGAGGTAAGCGGACCTGCCGGCGATCATCAGCTCTTTCTCTGAGGCTCTCTTGCGGATCTTGGCGTAGATGTCCATGGTGAAGAGGGTGCTGGCACTGTTGAAGATTGAAGTGAGCGAGCTCATCAGAGACGCCAGCATGACGGACAGCATCAAACCCCTCAGACCTAAACACAAACACAACAGATCTCATATCATATCGGATCTCAGAATGGCTTTACAGGTATATATTAATATAATATTAATAATAACACTGAGGTTGTGGTTAAAAGTGCCAGTTCAGTAACTAACAGGTCATGGTGATCTTATCTTATGGTGAATGGGGAATTCACCATAATATGTCCTTACTTTGCTCCCTATCTTATATATTTGATTGTATATAAATAATGTATATTGTATATAAGGTATATCCATGTATATAAATAACAGTGTCAGAAACCACGTGTGAAGGATCTGCTCACCGTTTGGCATGAGGTCCAGCACCAGTTTGGGATAGGCAATGTTGGTGCAGCCCACATCAGTATCACACACATCCTGACAAATGCTAGGAACCACACATGCCACCTCATCTACAGATGTTTGAGACAATGACATTTAGAAATACACACATAATAAACACAAAGAGACACATACACCTAGCAATAAAGCTATTAGACCATTAGTTCTAGGCTTTCAGTTTGGGCCATACATCTCTGTCAGTACACTAATACTGATAATAAAGATAATGCTAATTTCTGCTAGCCCATGCCATCATTGTTTGTGATTGGTGTGATTCGATTCCTTTATAGTCCTTTTATTCCTTTATTAAGCGTAATAATTAATCTGGTGGTATTTATTGAAATGTAATTTCCTAAGGTTCCAATATTTGTATAATATTTAACAACTCAACAATAAAAAACAATATATTTCTTTAAGATTCAAATATTTGTATAATATTGAACAACCTCAACAATAAAAAAATATTTCTTTAAGATTTAAATATTTGTATAATATTGAACAATCTATATTTTATATATAATATAATAATGTATAATATGTAACACCTCAACAATAAAAAAAATATTTAAGATTTAAATATTTTTTATAATATTCAACAACCTTAACGAAAAAATAATTCATTTCTTTAAGATTCAAATATTTGTATAATATTTAACACCTCAACAATAAAAAATATTTCTTTAAGATTCAAATATTTGTATAATATTTAACACCTCAACAATAAAAAATATTTCTTTAAGATTTAAATATTTGTATAATACGTAACAATCCTAACAATAAAAGAAAACAATCTTTAAAATATAACAATTAAAAGAACCTTTTATAAGCTTAGGTAAAAGTGTGAATTTCCTCACCGGTGTACAGCACTCTGCTGATCATGCCGGGCATCACAATGAGGAACATGGGCAGGAGCTTGAGGTAACCACACAGAATACAGCCAGCCTTTACGTGGGACATGTTCTTAGCAGATAAACACCGCTGGACAATCACCTGAAAACACACAAACCTTCTTAACACATGGAAGAATTTACCTAACAAACTAACCACGAATACATCTTATTTAAAGTCACTTTGCAGATACACTATATGGACAAAAGTATTGGGACACCTGCTCATTTATTGTTTCTCCTGCTTCTGTTGGAGTAACTGTCTCTACTGTCCAGGGAAGAAGGCTTTCTACTAGATTTTGGAGCAGCATAGCCGTGAGGATTTGATTGCATTTGGCAACAAAAAAGCATGGGTTGAGATCAGGATGTTGGATAAGCACCACCCCACCCCATCTCATCCCCAACTCCCCAACCCATCCCAGAAGTATTGGATGGAGCTCCACCATCATTCCAGACAAGCGATGTCCACAAACATTTGGACACATAGTGTATGAATTTCATGGTATGGTCAGACTGTTGCCAAATCAGCCCACTAATCCATGTCAGTTGTAACAGTTGTCTTTTATTTTGCTAACAGCCTTTGGTCAAATACATTTAGCCTGTAGGTGTGTGTGTGTGTGTGTGTGTGTGTGTGTGTGTATGCGTGTGTGTGTGTGTGTGTGTGTGGTCATTTTCTTGAGAGTAGTTTATCTTATCTTATTGAACAGAGAGTAAAGTGTAAAGTGAACGCCGGTCTGTCTAAGTTGATGTATGTGAGCTAAAACTAGAGGCTAAAAGTGCTCCGTCTCAGACACCACAGATAAAGACCGGAGAGAGGAGTGTGTGCATTAGAGAGAGAGAGAGAGAGAGAGAGAGAGAGAGAGAGAGAGAGAGAGAGAGAGAGAGAGAGGGAGAGAAAGAGAGCGAGCAGAGAGAGAGAGACAGAGAGAGACTGAGAGAGAGAGAGCGAGAGAGAAACTGTGAGAGAGACAGAGAGAGAGAGAGAGAGAGAGAGAGAGAGAGAGAGAGAGAGAGAGACTGTGAGAGAGAGAGAGAGAGAGAGAGAGAGACAGAGACAGAGAGAGAGAGAGAGACTGTGAGAGAGAGACAGAAAGAGAGACAGAGAGAGAGAGAGAGAGAGAGAGAGAGAGAGAGAGACTGTGAGAGGGGTTATATTTAAAACAATTTAGGGTGTAATAATAATAAATAATTATTTAAGTATTTTTTTGGTACTGGTATTATTTGGTATTATTAAAGAACTATTTTTTGATTGATTGATTAACTGCAATTTCATATCCACAAATAGATGCAGAAAGGTTTTATTATTTCATTCTAGATATTATATTTGTTAGAACCATGTTCTGGATGTTTAATTTATTAGAACCTAATTCAGGAAATTCCTTTATTAAAGCTTATTAAAGGATATTCATTTCTTTAAACTTTATTTTTGGATATTTATTTATTAAAACCTTTTAGATATTAATTTATTAGAACTTTAAAACTTTATTTTTGGATATTATTTTATTAAAGGCTTTATTTTATGGATATTAAATTTTTACAACTTTATTTTTGGAATATTTATTTATTAAAGCTTATTTTTTTTGGACATTCATTTTATAAAACTTTATTTTTTGGATATTTATTTATTAAAGCTTTATGTTTTGGGAATTCAATTAATAAAACTTGATTTTTTTGTACATTCATTTATTAAAACTTAATTTGTTGATATTTATTTATTCAAGCTTTATTTTTTGATATTTATTTATTTAAGCTTTATTTTTTGATATTTATTTAGTAAAGCTTTATTTGTTTGATATTTATTTAGTAAAGCTTTATTTGTTTGATATTTATTTAGTAAAGCTTTATTTTTTGGATGTTTATTTATTAAAGCTTTATTTTTTGGACATTCATTTATTAGAACTTAATTCTGGATATGAACCTGGTGTTGTGCAGTAGGATAATTTCACTTGAAAATATTCCTTCATATCAGTAAACATGTCTCACAATCAGTCTTAAAATATTCTTATAATGAGAATTATTAGACATATAGCCAACACGTTTGCCAGGTGTGTGGCTGTATATGACAGCAGTGTAGTGAGCAGTTTAGCGTGTTACCTGGTCAGTGCACCAGTACCACGCAGCCTGGATGGTCAAGCCAAAGATGACTCCAGGCCAGGGCAGGTCTCCGGTCACTGCGTCCCTGAAGATATGGAAGGAGTCGGCCCGTGGTGTGTAACACTTTGCACTGACATTGCCCACGACTGACGGGATGGCGTTCATATATGCGTCCTGGAAATTTTCATAGCCTCCAACTTTGTCAAAAGCTTAAGAGACAGAGAGAGAGAGAGAGAGAGAGAGAGAGAGAGAGAGAGAGAGAGGTTTATTTACACATAGCCAAACTTACACCTTTAATCCTTTACACATAACTTATATATTTATAAGATTTATAAAGATTAATAACTGAATAATAAGCTTGAAGATTAGTAGAGAGACAGACAGTCTGCCCTTACCAAAGCCCATTAGGATTAAGGACCCCACCACCATGATGATGGTTTGCAGTGTGTCTGTGTAAATGACCGCAGCGAGGCCACCTACAGGACAGGAGGAGAAAACACAGCCGTTAAAGACCAAAAAGACTAAAACACTAAAGTGTGCACACTGCCCAGGACAGTACAAATGAGTAAACAACTAAAAATGATATGTCAAATGTTTGTGGACACCCCTTCTTGAAGTTGCACCCATTGCTGGCAGAGTAGAAAAGCACTGCCAATAGAATAGGACACTCTGGAGCACATCAATAAAAAAACATCATGAACATCATGCTGCCTAATGCCAGGCGTGGGCTAGTAGAGGGGTATAAAGCCCCCAGCATTGAGGAGCAGTGGAAGAGCTGTGTTCTCTGGAATGATGGTGGTGGAGCTCCATCCAGTACGTTTGGGATAAGTTGGGCTGACATCACTTATGCTCTTGTTGCTCAATGCAATCAAATCCTCACAGCAATGGCATTAGAGACAGTTACTCCAGCAAAATCAGATAAACTTATTTTAATACTTTCGATTTCAGACGAAACAAAGAACTAGCAGGTGTCCCAATACTTTTGTCCAAATAGCATAGCTGTATTTTTTAGTTTCCTAGTAATCATCACACCTCCCCTGAAGGCCTAGAAGGCTTGGGAAAGGTTCCCAACTGCCTCACACAGAGGAATGATGGTGGTGATCCATCCAGTACTTTTGGGATGTGTTAGGCTGACCTTACTTATGCTCTTGTTGCTCAGTGCAATCAAATCCTCACAGCAATGCTGCTCCAAAATAGGCATTAGAGACAGTTACTCCAACAAAAGCGGATAAACTCTTCTTAATACTCTCGATTTCAGACGAAACAATGAACGAGCAGGTGTCCCAATACTTTTGTCCAAATAGCATAGATGTATTTTGTAGTTTCTTAGTAACCATCACACCTCCCCTGAAGGCCTAGAAGGCTCGGGGAAGGTTCCCAACTGCGGAATGATGGTGGTGGTGATCCATCCAGTACTTTTGGGATGAGGTGGGGTGTTGGGGATGATGATGAGGTGGGGTGGTGATGATCATCATCATCCAACATCCTGACCTTCATCACTAACAACGCTCTTGTTGCTCAATGCAATCAATGAATCAGACAGTCACCCCAACAAAAGTTATTGAATGAGCGTCTCCAGGTGTTTAAGGGGCAGCGTCAGGCGCAGTGTTCCTTGGAAACATGTAGACAGATATACGAGAAGGTAATAAAGCTGCCAGTGACATGGAAAGCAAAAGTTCAGGTACAGACACTACAGTTTGATACTGGACATTCAACCCTGCATAAAGCTTATCAGAGCACATGGGCAATTACCCCCGCCCCCCTCTCAGATCTCAGATATGACGCAAAGACAGCCTGGTCCACTCGGGAAAAGCTCATCTCCTGAATAACAAAAGCCTGGACTTTACTCTCTGAGCTCTGAGCACTTCATTCAGGAGATAAGAGTCGATTTAGAGAGCGTACACCTGTCACGCATCCGCCGAGTGCCTCGCTGCATCCGGACTCGACCTCCCAGACTTCTCTGAGAGATCATGTGACACTCTTCACGTGACTCCTCAGTCCTATCCACGTTCACGTTCTCTGGAGTTCTAACACCTGTGTGTTTGGCCAAATGACTTCTTCTTAGCATAGTATTTAAGCCAAGGCTTTAGACTAAGCTAATCCTGTTCCTGGTGATCTACTGAGCGTTAGTGATGTCTGTCCGACCTTTTTTCCGTGTTTTTTGACTAGGCCTTTTCACCTGTTCACGTTATTTATTATTTACCTAAGTTTCAGTTTCTGGATTCCGACATTTGCTTGTATTTGGATGACGTTTTAGTCTTTACCCTATTGGACTGTTTGCACCATGTGGCTTGTATTTCCACCATGAGCTTGGATTGTGCTTATTCCAGTAAAGCCTCCATCGTATTTTACATCTGCGAGCATCTGACCTGGTTCGGCACCTTACAACACCCCTCTACTGCCAAACACAAGTCTTTCTCTTGTGCTTAGAGTCTTCAGTCCAGCTCCTGAAGGCCTAACCAATGGGAAAGCCCAACTGGCTGAATCTGCCCAGATGCCAGAGGTATCAAAATGACCCATACCTATAGCCTTTTTAAGACCATGACCCTACAACAAACATCAACAACACACTATATGTCCAAATGTTTGTGGACGCCCCCTTCTAATGGATGCATTCTGCTATTTTAAATTGCATCCATAGCTGGTGCAGATGTGCAAATGCACACACACACAGCTTGTCTAGTCCCTGAATACCTAAGTACCGCAAATAGAATAGGACTTTCTGGAGTATGAAAGTAAACCTATTGGCACCATGCTGCCTAATGCCAGGCGCTGTGAAGCAGTGGAAGAACTGTGTTCTCTGGAATGATGGATGGTGGTGGTGCTCCATCCAATACATTTGGAATGAAGTGGGGTGGTGATCATCATCCAAATGCAGCTCCAAAATATACAGGAGAGACAGTCACTCCAACAAAAGCAGGATAAACTCAGACGAAACAATGAACAAGCAGGTGTCCCAATACTTTTGTCCATATAGCATAAACGTATTTTTTAGTTTCCTAGTGACCATCAGACTTCCCCCGAAGGCCTAGAAGGCTCAGGGAAGGTCTCCCAACTGGCCCAGACTCTAGGCCTGGCGAACCACAGCATTTTAGACTTCACAGTTCTGCCTCATCAAACACACCCAAGTCAACTCATTCGCTAATGAGAACGATAATCTCTAGATGCACACCTGTGACCGTGTACAGGGCGGTGATCAGCAGCAGCAGGATAACAGCCACGTAAATGTTCAAATCCAAAGCCTGCTTGATGAAAATAGCTCCAGAGAACATGTCGGCCTGGCAAAGAGAAAGAGAGAGAGAGAGAGAGAGAGAGAGAGAGAGAGAGAACCTGGTCAGAATGAAATGTCCAGAAGAGGAGACGACCAATAATTCCTAAAAAAGAACCTAAAAATAACTAATAATCTCAGCTAATGTAATCATACAGTCAGACATGAGACAAGTTAATCAGTGCTTTCCTGATGGACTGTGTCAATATATGAACTTTGAACCAATTATAGACTGTGAAATATGATTGGCAGTTTACAACTGAATCAGTTTATAAACTCTAATAAACCACATTAAAATCTTACTGCTAATAAAAATATCCATCTACACACAGCCAATGATGAGTGTCCTAATAGCTTAACTGTAAAGCTTCCCAATCACCCAGAATTCCTGGCTTTTTAGTTGTTTATTTGTTGTTTGAAGCAGCATCACATGCAGAGTTTTCCATGTGGAGTTCTTATGTAACATTTACCGAGACGTTATCAGGCCTTTATCAGATTTCCACAGATTGCCAGTAAAGCTGTGAAACCATAACAGAAGGACGTAGCAGCGACAGGGAACCTGGGAAGCTTCAATCAGAAGCCAGCGGCCGGATTCACCAAAGTGTCTTAAGAAAGAAACTAGATGTGTTTTTTCATATTTGTTCTAACTGGTATTCTTCAAAAATCTTCTTATGGATGTTTTTTTTTTAAATCTTAACTTTTATCCTTAAGAACAAATGAGAAAAAGAAGAATTGGTATTCTAAAAAATCCTGATTCTCCTTTTACACCTTTTCTTAACCTTACAATAGTCTTACACATTTGTGATCAGTAAAGTCGGTAAGACGGTAAACATCTAAAAACCTCAAATGATCAGTTAAAACTGTCTAAAACTACTAAAAATGAATGTACTGAAAGTACTGCTGCTTGTTTATTAGAGGTCACACCAAAGTTCTCATATTTTCCAAGGATTTTTTCTTCTGTTTCTCCAGGTTTGTTTTACTTGTTTACTGAAATTCGACGGAATAATAGGAAATTATTATCATTAGCTGTAAAATGCAACATAAAAGACTATATTACAAACTTCCTACACTAAAACCTTTTCTTGAAGGTTCCTCAAAGCACCTTCAGAGGTTCCTCCACAGTGTCAAACTGAAGAACCTCCAAAAGTTCCTCAAAAGGATTTTATACTGATATTACAGTGTACAGTAAAAACCCAAAGCTTTCTTAAGAGAACATCTGGGAACTTTTTAAGAACTTCCTAAAGACATGGTTTTGTTTTTTGGGGTTTTCTTTTGTCAAATTTTCCTTTTTTATTTGGTTTTGTCACTTAACCCATCTGTCCATAACTCCTACTAGCACTGGCAATGCTCCTCTGATGCTCCTCAAAACTCCTCACCATCTTACAGACGCCTGTGCCGGCCAGCATTGCTTTAAGAGTGATGAGGGGAGAGAGCGCCATCTACCCACCCTGAGTAAGCATGGCCAATTGTGCTCTCTCCGACTCCGTCCTCTGATGGCAAAGCGTCATGGCTCGGACCACTGAGCCACTTTGAGCCCACTTGGAGCCAGAACATTAAAACCACATGCCTAATATAATGTAGGTCCCCCTTTTGCTCTTGATCTCTGACCCGTCGAGACCTCTGAAGAGGTCCTGTGGTATCTGTACACTTTTTAGACATTACAGCAGATCCTTTAAGACCTGTAAGTTGTGAGGTGGGCGGGGCCTCCATGAGCATCCATGAGATTTAGGCGCTCATCCTGTTACTGGTTCACCGGTTGTACTTCCTTGGAGCACTTTTGGTAGGTAATGACCACTGCATACTGGGAACACCCCACAAGACCTGCCTGGTGTTTTGGAGAGGTTCTGACCCAGTCATTATCTAGAACATGTGTCTCAGATTCTTACGCTGGTCCATTTTTCCTGCTTCATCACCTTTAAGATCTGACTGTTCACCTGCTGCCTAATATCTCCAGCCCTCGACAGGAGCCACTGGAACGCTAAGCTAACCCAGAGGAATGAGGCCCTCAGAGACACTCACCGAGATCTTGGTGAAGATGTAAAGGATAAGGGAGAGCAGGGACAGGTAGATGCGGATCCGATTGCCACCAAAACGCTTCTTTAGATACTCTGGCATGGTCACCACCTGCAGACGGTCAGATAATGAAAGTAAACTGGTAAGCCAGAGACAGTAAAGGGAGATAACAGATAAGAGTCACATAGAGGCACTGAGCCAGTGAAGCTCAGAGCGGGACGGTGTGTTTGGAAGACGGGATTTATCATTTTACTCAGATTATGGTTATGTCATTTACACAGAGTTTATAAAGTTTAGAAATGGTCATTCTTGGCCAGGCCAGGCCTCATACCTAATGGTTATATAACGATGGCATTCATTACATTTACGTTTACACTTCTGGCATTTAGCAGACACTCTTTTCCAGAGCGACTTACAAAAGTGCTTAATCATACTTTGAGCTAGAGCTGGGCAATATGATGATATTTTAAGGTATCGTGATACATTTTTGTTATGGTGATAATAATAAGCTTCTCTAATCATATGGAGGAGACTGTTAGAGCTTAATAAACACTGATCAGCTGCAGGATTCATTACTAACAGTGTAATTAGACTGGGTTCATTAGATGAAGAGCAGCAGATGTTATAGAGTATAAATCACTGTATTCAGTACAGGAGAGGATCTGACACTCTCACACATGTATCGTGATAAATGTCGTGTATCGAGAAAAAAGTCTTTAAATATCGTGATGTAGTATTTTTACCATATCGCCCAGCCCTACTTTGAGCCATGACCCAGCCAAAAATAAGTACCCAATAAGTAACCTAATAAGTAGATGAGCGACTAATGGATAATTGAGTAGATGCATGCATGGATATATTGTTGGCTGGATGGAAGGATGAATAAATGGATGGATAAATAAGCAGATATGTAGTTGGTTGGACATATTGTTCTATGGGTAGATGAATATATGGATGGATAAAGGAGTGGATGGTTGGCTGAATAGTTGTCTAGATGGATGTACAGATGGATGGATGGATAGATGGATGGATGGTTGGAAGGATGGGTGGATGGTTGGAGGGACGGATGGGTGGATAGATGGATGGATGGTTGGAAGGATGGATGGATGGATGGATGGATGGTTGGAAGTATGGATGATATATAATAATAATAATTACATGGGTGAATTGATGAATAAATGAATGGATAATTGATTGGATTGCTAATGGATGGATCAGTGGGATCAATGGGTAGACAGATGCGTGGATGGATGGTTGGTTGGATAGTTGTCTAGATGGATGGTTGGGTGGATGGAAGGATGAATAAATGGATGTATATATAAGCAGATATGTAGTTGGTTGAATATTTGGATAGATTGGTCTATGGGTAGATGAATGCATGGATGGATGGTTGGATGGATGCATGGATAATGAGTGGATTGTTGATTAGATAGCTGGGTGGGTGGATCTATGGGCAGATGGATGCATGAACAGATGGTTGGATGGATGGATTATTAAATAAATAGATGGATGGATGGATCTATGGGTAAATGGATGCATGAATAGATGGTTGGATGGATGGATGGATGGATCTATGGGTGGACGGATGTGCGGATGGAGGGTTAGATAGTTAGATGGATGGATAGATATACTATGATATGGATAGGTATGCTCTAAAGCAAATGCTCACCCCAGCTTTGATATAGATTGGGACGAAGATCCACCCAAGAATGAGCACCACAACCAGAGCCTAAAACAGAAGAAATGTGCTTCTTAACATCCCCTTAACATTTAGGAATTCTAAACATCTCACTCAAGGTCAGTAACTCAGTAACTCTACCATACTGCATTTCCACTCACATTAAATTCAAATCCTCCGATGGCGATGCCTCCAGCGGCGCCAGTCCCTGCCAGACCCACAAAGTGGCCGCTACCGATGTTACTGGCAAACAGAGACGCTCCAATCTGGACAAGAGAAGCAGCTCTGATTATATAGAGGCAGTGGCATCTTACACAGATACTTACAGATATCACATCAGCAGCCCTACAACACTGACAGTAAAGCAAATGAGGAACTCTGAAGGCCCCAAACGAACATCATCACGTTCAAGTCATTAATTGACCCCTAAATATGTCTGCATTTTTTAATTAGCTGCCTGATTATCAATCACACCACCACACATTTTATTACTGAACTGATAACCAAATTTGTGGTGCAGCACGTAGAGCTGAGAAGAAAACGGCTTTTTAGAAGAAGGCCAGGACCAATAATAGCGAGAACTCAAGGGAAGTAGCAGAGTGTGTTTTTCGACTGTGTTGCTCCGGACAGAAGATGTGCAGAATCGGGTGTTTATGTGTTTACAGCCTGATAAAAGCTTCAGTCTCTATTGAGAAGGAAAAAACAGATAAGTCGCATCAGAGCTGTAATGAATTCAGAATGGCGTCTGTCATCTGACCATTATGGCCCCATAAAATCCTTTTCTTTCTTTTTTTTTTGTTTTGTTTGAGAGGCATTTCTGGAAAACACTCAAGAGAGAGCCGCTGCTGGTGTGTATTGATCAGCTCACTGATTCTAAACTATACTATATATATAAACACATTCAAGTGGTTTCAGTAGACGTGTACTTATCTAAGTACTTTTCCATTTGCACTCACTCCCAGAAGGCAGTTCTTAGTTTAGCCTTACGTCGGTCTTACAGCCTGTCCCACTCTCTTAAAAAGGGCTGTTGTGGACCTACAGTTTTATTGGAAACATGGGTTTTATGGAGGTTCTTTATTAGAAGTTATTAGAAGCTCTTATATATGGATAAATGAGTAGATAGTTTGGTTGGAGAGCTGGATAGTTGGATTTATGGGTAGATGGATGCACATAAAGATGTTTAGATGGATGGATGAATAGAGATATTTGTTGATTTATTAGTTGGATAGCTGAATAAATGGATGCATGGAAGGAAGGATGAACAGATGTGTTGCTGGATATGTCGTTGGCTGGATGGTTGGATAGTTGGATTGTTGTCCTGCTCTCCTAAAAATGACTGTTTTGGATCTACAGTTTTATTAAAAACATGGATTTTATGGAGGTTCTTAAAAGCGTAAGACATTCTAATTGATGGATAAATGGGTATATAGTTGGTTGGAGAGCTGGATAGCTGGATTTATGGGTAGATGGATGCACAGAAAGATGTTTAGATGGATGAATAAATGAATTGGTTGGATAGCTGAATAAATGGATGCATGGAAGAATAAATGAATGACTGGATAAATAAACAGATCTGTAGCTGGATATGTAGTTGGCTGGATTGTTGGATTGTTGGATTGTTGGATAGTTGGATTGTTGGATTGTTGGATTGTTGGATTGTTGGATAGTTGGATTGTTGGATTGTTGGATAGTTGGATTGTTGGATAGTTGGATAGTTGGATTGTTGGATAGTTGGATTGTTGAATTGTTGGATTGTTGGATTGTTGGATAGTTGGATTGTTGGATAGTTGGATAGTTGGATTGTTGGATAGTTGGATTGTTGGATAGTTGGATTGTTGGATTGTTGGATAGTTGGATTGTTGGATAGTTGGATTGTTGGATAGTTGGATTGTTGGATAGTTGGATAGTTGGATTGTTGGATAGTTGGATTGTTGGATAGTTGGATTGTTGGATAGTTGGGTTGTTGGGTTGTTGGATAGTTGGATTGTTGGGTTGTTGGATAATTGGATTGTTGGATAGTTGGGTTGTTGGGTTGTTGGATAATTGGATTGTTGGATAGTTGGGTTGTTGGGTTGTTGGATAGTTGGATTGTTGGGTTGTTGGATAATTGGATTGTTGGATAGTTGGGTTGTTGGATAGTTGGATTGTTGGATAGTTGGATTGTTGGGTTGTTGGATAATTGGATTGTTGGATAGTTGGGTTGTTGGGTTGTTGGATAGTTGGATTGTTGGGTTGTTGGATAATTGGATTGTTGGATAGTTGGGTTGTTGGGTTGTTGGATTGTTGGATAGTTGGATTGTTGGATAGTTGGATTGTTGGATTGTTGGATAGTTGGGTTGTTGGATAGTTGGATAGTTGGATTGTTGGATAGTTGGATAGTTGGATTGTTGGATAGTTGGATTGTTGGATTGTTGGATAGTTGGATTGTTGGATAGTTGGATTGTTGGATAGTTGGGTTGTTGGGTTGTTGGATAGTTGGATTGTTGGGTTGTTGGATAATTGGATTGTTGGATAGTTGGGTTGTTGGGTTGTTGGATAGTTGGATAGTTGGATTGTTGGATAGTTGGATAGTTGGATTGTTGGATAGTTGGATTGTTGGATAGTTGGATTGTTGGATTGTTGGATAGTTGGATTGTTGGATAGTTGGGTTGTTGGGTTGTTGGATAGTTGGATTGTTGGGTTGTTGGATAATTGGATTGTTGGATAGTTGGGTTGTTGGGTTGTTGGATAGTTGGATTGTTGGGTTGTTGGATAATTGGATTGTTGGATAGTTGGGTTGTTGGATAGTTGGATTGTTGGGTTGTTGGATTGTTGGATAGTTGGATTGTTGGGTTGTTGGATTGTTGCATAGTTGGATAGTTGGATAGTTGGATAGTTGGATTTTTGGATAGTTGGATTGTTGCCCCGCTCTCTTAAAAAGGACTGTCTTCATTTCATTGAAAACAGTCATTTGTGTGGAGGTTCCTTCAAGAATTAAGTTCACTTTACAAACATGGTTCCTCAAAGAACCATCCACTGGAGGGTTATGTAAGGAAGATAAAGTGGTTCTCCTGTGGAGTCACTCCACAGAGCCCTTACCGGCCACCACACCATACTCCTGCCAGCCAGGAAGAATCCCCCGACGGTGGAGCGGTTGGTCCTCACCATGGCCTGCAGGGGAAAGACACTGTTAGATTCTGTCATTCACACATTCGACTCAATTCACATCACTTTACTTCAGTCCAGTTTACCTCAATTCACTTTAATTCAGTTTAATTCACTTTACTTCACTTTACTTCACTTTAATTCACTTTACTTCACTTCAATTCACTTTAATTCACATCTTCACTTTTAAGTTTACCACATTTTAATTCATTTCACTGCGCTTCAGTTCACTTCTTCACTTCTCTACACTTCACTTTACATAACTCTAATTCAATTAACTTCAGTTCACTTTACTTTAATTCACTTTACTTCAGTTCACTTTACTTTAATTCACTTTACTTCAGTTCACTTTACTTTAATTCACTTTACTTCAGTTCAACTTACTTCAGTTCACTTTACTTTAATTCACTTTACTTTAATTCATTTTACTTCAGTTCAACTTACTTCAGTTCACTTTACAGTAAACAAACTCATTAATTAATCAGATAATTTAAAAATGAATAAAATGCAGATATTCTAGTGCTATAGCCCAGCATCACCTAAACATCCACCTGACAGTGAAACTGTAATGAAAAATCTAATGATTAGATTTGTATTAGTTATCAGCTATTTCTATACATTCAAATATTATGAGAACATAACCTGGGGCTGCGGGTGCGGTAAAGTTTTCCTGTATAAATATGAATTAAATTAGTTATTTCAAATGTTTAGCACTTCTTGACAGAATTTTAATTTGGCAGTTGACCTTTTTGCCCCGACTTCCATTGAAAGTTCACTTCAAGCTGAAGTATTATTAATGAATTCATTTATTTCTATTTATTTATTTATTTATTTATGTAAAAGTACCATAAACGGGTTTGCATGGAATAGAAGCCCAAAAGCCCTTCTACCTTAGAGCCATTTAAGCCAATCATATATGCTTATCATGTATCATATATATATATATATATATATGAGTTAAAGAACATTCATATTATGCAAACGTCGTTGTATGTAGGACCCTTTTAACCTTCAAAAGGTTCTTTAGGGAACTTCAGGGAAGTGGCACTGCTTATAATATTGTTATATAGTGATATATTGTGTGTATAGCTAATAGCACATCTATGCACTGTCTATTACACTGTTATACGCGTATATGATCCCTGTAAGCAGTGCAGTTGAACTCAACCCTGCTGCTGCTAACAGAACCCACTGCAGGTTCTTATGTTCAGGTTCTAAGGTCTCGGCTGCCTTCTGCCTTCTGCTCCTGCAGAGTTCTCTGCTGAGATGAAGGTTAACAATTCACAAATGCTGGTCAATTGAAGTTAAAGAGAGACCAGTCAGTGAACTTACCCAGATCCCCACAGCCAGGACCACCACAAAGTAAATGACGATGACGGAGATGTCCGCCGGGTTGTTGATGACATTCAGCGTGGAGGTGGTGTTGGAGGCGCTCCGAGCGCGAGAGAATCCAAAGTAATTCCAAGTCATTTTGGCACCGGTGGTCCAGCAGAGCGAGCTTCAGGTCCACTCTCCTCTAACGGTCCTCAGACAGACTGACCCCACCTGCTCCTACAGGCAGCTTCAAATAGTGCTGGACCTGCGTAAGGTGACACACCTGGAGGGTTGGGGTGGGGGGTGGGGGGTGGGAGGTGGGGGGTGGGAAGCGCATGCGTACACACCCACACCTCACCTGTGAGCTTTGTATGTCTGCACACCTGCCAGGTTATGCATGTATATGTTTGTATGCGTGTGTGTGTGTGTGTGTCTGTGTGTGTGTGTGTGTGTGTCATTATCAGGACAAGATGTCCAAAAATGTCCTAATCAAGAAAAAATATATATATACTTTTATATAGTTTACTATATATATACAGGCAGGGGTTTGCATGAACAACATTGGTTCTCAAAAGCTCTCAAAAGCTTTTGTTAAGTTTAAGGAACCATCATATTCTGCAAACATAGTTCTATGTAAGACCTTTAAATTGTGTGAAACCTTTACATCATGTGCTCTTTAATATATATATATGAAGGAACTATATGTGTGTGTTACATATACATACATTACATATTATCACTGTCAGGCAAAGACCTCATATTTCCACAACAGCAACTTTACAGAAGGATTTAACTGGTCCATCCTGACACAATATAAAGAACAACTGACAGATTAACATTGTGTCAAAAGGTGGAAAATGTAAGAAAAAGAATGTCAAAAAAAATAAATACATAAATTCTGATATATATATATATATATATATATATATATATATATATATATATATTAGAATATAACAAATAACAATAAATAACAATAGAAAATAATATATACATATTATTTTCTATTGTTATTTCTTGTTATTTGTTATATAATAATACTACTATAGTACATTATATATATATATATATATATATATATATATATATATATATACTATTAGTATGGATATTATTTTTTATTGTTATATTATAATAATATTATGGTATTATTACTATTATTATTATCTAGTATTATTTAGAGTTCTCCTCAGATCAACACCTGGTTTGGTGGTAAATCAGGGCTTAATGAGCTGCTGCTGCTGCTGCTGCTGATGGAGTTGAACACATCCTCCATGCTGTGCTGGCTGGACTGGGGAGCGTCCAGAAGAACCCTGGAGGAACCGAGCTCTGTTCTTCAGACTAGCTCACAGACAAGATCTCACTACTTTCTTTCTTCAGAATGAGAAGCTCTTGTTTCTCCTTTTTACTGGATTTATGTTCACCTGATTTATCTGTTCTGATGAGATCTGGAGCTTCTAGGGTAGAACCTCTCTCACTGCTGAGAGACAGGATTCATAATAATAAGATTAGGGGAGAGAGAGAGAGAGAGAGAGAGAGAGAGAGAGAGAGAGAGAGAGAGGGAGAGAGAGAGAGAGTGGGCGTTTTCCTCTCAGGGTTAATTATAAAGATAATACATTCCTCAGAACTGTCAGAAATCAGTGCTCTTGGACTCAGGAGATTAATGATCAACTCAGCAGGAAGAAAGAGATTCCAGTAAGAGAGATCACACACTGATCCCTCTCTGATCCCGCAGACTGCCGGCTCTCAGGCCTCCGCTGCCAGAGTAAACATGTGCCCCGGTCTTCACCTTCCTCACACTCGGCTGTGCTTTTCAGTGCCCATCACACAAACAGGGCCTGAAAGGTCTGAAGATGCATCTCTGGACTGAGTCCAGGCTGCACCTTTGGCTGAGAGCTGGGAAAATCCATGATTGTAGGGGTCAAAGGTGACTGATTGTGTATGGCTGAGTTACTCCACCGCTCTGACCACTGTACCACACCTCAACCCCCCGTCCACTGCACCTGTTATCAAACTACACTGGAGACTTTACCACAACCCCCCCCCCCCCTTAGCTCACCTGTGGAGGAGCACTGTAGGTGTTTCTAATAAAGTGGCCAGTGAGTGGAAGCACAAGGTAGGGGTTTCTAACAATAATAATAATAATAATAATAATAAGGTAAGTGTTTCTAATAAAATGGCCAGCAGAGGTAGAGCCCAAAGTAAAGCCATGGTTTCCTCTCGGACTAATAAAACACTTTAATATCAGGTATTGATTACTCACGAGAGCTCCTCTGAGGAGTGTTTATCTAGTCATCGAGATTTTCACAGTGCTGTGTTGCAGCAACCTCTCTGATCGATGACTGTTTTTTTAGCGGTTGGTCAACACTGAGGCTTGTCTAAAGGAAAGCATTCTGCCTTGGAGCCACTTCCCACTTTTAGTGGAACATCTGCCGCTAATCACGTTCACCCGTTCAGGTAGGCTCCCGTTGTGTTTACTTACCTGAGCAGGTCACTGATAAAGCCTTACCTTTAGAATCGAGCTTTTCTCAGCGAGCCTCGGGGATGCCACAGTCATCCGTAATAGCATAGCCGAGTCTCCATCACTCGGTTAGTGTTCTCCTCCGAGCGCGTTGAGCTCCAGTGGTTCCAGTTGCGTTCGCGGCAGTTCGAGAAGATGTGGTGGAGAGGTGGAAGACCATGCCATCACCCTCCCAGCACTGGTGGAAAAGCTCCAAATTTGAGCTTATTCTATGTTGTCCTGAGTTAAAGACATCACCGATGTCATTATGAGGACCATTCATGAATTCCTATATGTCTGTAGGATGCAGGGAACACTATGGATGCCAAAGAAGAACCATAGAGAACACCTCTCTTTGACAAAAGTGGTTCTTCATGGCTCCTTGTAGAACCTTCATGTTCAAGGGTGTAGAGTTAGCTTGGCCTGGCCTTGCATGGTCTTGATTACTAGAACATTTGGGTGTGCCGTCACTGTTCTCACTAAACCATTTACATTTACGGCATTTAGCAGAAGCTCTTCTCCAGAGCGAATTACAAAAATGCTTTACTATTTACCCAAGAAAAGTCAATCTGGAGACCATAGTACTCTTCTCTTCGCCTGAGCACTCTCAGAAGAGGAGGGTCTTCAGTCTGGGTTTGAGGACAGCGAGTGTTGGACTCTGCTGTTCGGACACCCAGGGGAAGTTCGTTCCACCACTTCGGTGCAGGACAGTAAAAAGTCTGGACGCTCGTCTTCCGTGGATCTTAAAGGATGGCGGGTTGAGCCGAGCCGTACTTGAAGCTGGAAGGGCTCTCTGTGCAGATCGGGGTTTTGACCATTGCCTAGAACTAGACTTGATTTTTCTTTAGCTTAATTCTAATGCATGATCACAGCATGAATCTAGCGAATTTACTAGCTAGCTAGTTAGCTAGCACGGTTTTTACTGGGCTGGCCTAAAGAAGCCCAGGGCAGTCCAACCCTATCTGTGCAAATCAAACGAAGAGCAGGTTGAGAGGTGTTTTTGGGGGACATCCATCTATGGAGATGAGATCGGTGACAAATCTAAATCCAGTGTTAGCAACATTAGCCTAGCATCTCCTGTTTCAAACCAAAGGAGCGCGTGTCGGATACCAACGTGTTTGGGGCTGAGTGACTGAATAAAGACTGAAAAAACCTGAAGCTAAACATCAGTGTTTGACATACCTGCTCTATTCTGTGTGTGTGGAACACCAACAAAACCAAGCAGTTAAATATTAAAGGCTGCTGTTGTTGAGCAGAGTGGTTCTGGGAAGAGGGCCGTTATCTCCGAGCTCTTTTCCGCCTTTGTTGAACGAGGAAACCCTGAGTTCCTTTACTTTTTCTTCTCAAAATCTTCAGCTAAACTGTGAAACTGTGCTGAACTGTGACCCACTCTGGCTAATAATTCTGTCTCAGAGTCCAGACTGAGATACGTCTGTTACCCAACACTCTGAAAGTGACCCTAAACTGACCCAGCGCTGTATCATTCATCATGACCCTGAACTTTACCTGAACAACTGCAACAATTCAGGCTTATAAAACTCCAGGGCAAGTGCTCATCAACACAGACTGACAGTTATTACTCATAATAGTAATTCATACAAAACCATGGTGATGTTGTTGTAGGATTGCTGTGATATAGGTGTCGGTTGCTAAGCTGTTGCTGGGTTGAGGTAGAGCGTTGTCAACAAACATTTGGCAAAAAAAAAAAAATGTAGGGTGCCAAAACTTTTGCTAATAGAGCTGTGTCCACAAACTTTTGCTCTAAAGATGTTTGGGGCAAAAGCTCATCCAGTACATTTGGCTAAACATTCCGCCATTCATTCCTATGGCACAAAATATATGATAATTTTACGAAAAACGTACGTCGGATGAGTTCGAGAAGCATAAAGCATAAATCTACTCAATTAGTTCTATGATTTTGCCAAATTTGGTGTTTGTAGCTCGAACAATGTGCCCTATAGAGAAGAATTTTGGTGAAAAGTTTATGGACGAATTTCAATGCATTCCTATGGCAGTGTTTTGGCCACAATAGTTTTGTTTGGACGCTTCCTGTCCGAATACTACTGCACCTATCCAAAAGCTATATAGTTCATCTGTCATTAACATTGTGCACAATATAAAGTTGGAACGGAGTCGAAATCTCGAAAATTACGGCCCGTGTTAACCGGACAGAACACAAGGAGGAGGAGGAAGAAGAAGAATACTTGCCAACTGCTAATTACGCTAATTACGGCTCTCACAAATCAGTGAATGTAAAGTCAAGAGCTGAGGATTATCAGGGTTTTAAATATGCTTATGAATGATTGATAGTCATGCTGTTGATAGTAGATAGAAGTAGCATTGGTAGTAGCATGATCCACTTGCAGCTTCAGATGGGTTCCTGGAGCGCTGCCATAGAAACCAGTTACCTTCAAATCTTCTGGACCTTGAATCCAGTTTCCAGTCCTGGGTTAATGTAACTGATTGGTCACGCAGTGTCATACCTACCAAGGATTACACAGTTCAGCACTGGAAACTGGATACAAGGCCTAGATTTGAGGACCTCTGCCATAGAAGAAACCCCTGATGTTCTATGTGAAGGTTCTTTAGGTCCAGTTCTGTGTAGCACCTTTATTGTGCGTGTTGAGAAGGAGAGAGATGCATAGAGACAGAAAAAGAAGAAAAACAAAGAGAGAGAGAGATTGGGTTGAGAGAGAGAGAGAGAGAGAGGGTTGAGAGAGAGGGGAGATTAAGTATTAAGGGAGGGGAGCGTGAGATAGTGAGAGATATGGGATAGAGAGACAGGACTTGATATAAGAGAGAGAGAATAGATCACTGTTCACTTTTGGACATTATCTGAATGTGGCTTTTGTTCTTTATGTGATGAATGTACCAATAGAAATGCTGCAAAATGACCTGTAATACAATCTTTTTTTCTATTGACTTGCTATTAAAATTGCTATTTTGAAGATTTTAAAGGATTTTATGTTCATTATATATATATCTGGAAAAAAATATGAGACCACGTAATTATTTTTCCCTAAATCAGCATCTCTAAGTGTCCGGTAGCCGTTTTATTTCAGACATTTCATCAAACTAAGTTGATTTGTCTGAATCTGCAGACTATTAATGGCATAAAGTCTCAACAGCGATGTGAAAGACTAGTGGAGAGCCGGCCGAGACATGAGAGCTGTGATTGGCCGTCGAGGTTATTTCAGCATAGTGATTCTGAATGCTCTCAAAGCTCAGATATTAGTCCTGTGTTTAAATCTGAATAATAACTTCTTTATATTATAATTATTGTCATCATTTATTCACATTATTTGAGCGGCTGTTTTTGAGCAGTTGTCATTTCTGCAAATAAATAAATGCTCAAAATAGTCTTTTTTTTTATTTGGAATTTAGAGGAAATGTCAGTGGTTTATGAAATATAATGCAACTGTTCATTTCCCTTAAACACACTGCCTATAAATAGTAAAACCAGAGGGGTCTCTTCTTTATATATATATATATATAGGGAGAGATAGTAGATATGTAAAGTAGATAGTATAAGAAGTATAAGCTGGAGAAACTAAGTGACTGTATAATAAAGCACTCCACACACCGCAGGCTCAGATTCCCATGGCAGGCTTGCGTTTTTTTAATGGCATTCTTTCACACGTCGCGCAGAAAAACCTTAACCAAAGGTCCTGGAGCCACCGAGCCTCCAGCCGGCGATCGCTCGCCCACCGGAGCCCAGCGGACGTACACAATTCACAGGGCTAGCAGTGTTCACAACAGGAGAGTGGCATGGGGGTACGACGGACACACACACACACTCACGTCTAAGCAGTGATAAAAGGGGTACAGATGAGGAGACGAGTGAGGAAGAGGCTACAACCACACGATTCGGCAAGAAAGTGGAACAACTTCACTGTACGGCGCCACAGACACAAACCCAAACACCCCGCCCCCATAATTTAGTGTTAATTAAAGAGTCCCTACGGAGATCGAGTCCTTAAGAGAGAACACACTAAGTAAATGTCACCTGGAGACCAGTAGGCTAATTATCAGCGACTCATCAAGGGGAAGGGAGCAGGGAGGACGGGGACGGCATACAGGAGAGGAAAGAGAGAGAGAGAGAAACAGAGAGAGAGAGACATTGAGTCAAGATAAATAAATAAATAAATAAATAAAAAGGCTGCCAGGGTCCATAAGGCAATGGCAACCCTGGGAGGAAGGGGTGGGGGGTGGGGGCAAGTGGGAGAAGAGAAGACAGAAACAGAAGACAAGAAGGCAGATAGACTTCTAAGGGGAGCTATGGGGGGCTACTACAGCTAGCTAGATCGCAGGACAGGAGAGTTAATAGTGGTTCAGTTATTGGGGTCTCCTCCTTCACTGTCCTGCTGGTCGCTGGTCCAGAGGGTCAGGTTGTCCCTCAGCAGCTGCATGATGAGCGTCGAGTCCTTGTAGGAGTCCTCGTTCAGATTGTCCAGGTGACCGATGGCCTCGTCGAACGCCTCCTTGGCCAGCTGGCAAGCCTGCTCGGGCGCGTTCTGGATCTCGTAGTAGAAGACGGAGAAGTTGAGCGCCAGGCCCAGGCGGATTGGGTGTGTGGCCGCCATGTTCTTGCTGATGTCGAAGGCCTCCTTGTAGGCCGCCTCCGAAGCCTCCACGGCGGACCCGCGCTTCTCTCCGGTCGCCACTTCGGCCAGGTAGCGGTAGTAGTCTCCCTTCATCTTCAGGTAGAAGACCTTGCTCTCCAGCTGGCTTTCGTCGCAGTTTTTGATCAAATACTGGTCCAGCAGGGTCAGCACGTCCTGGCACACGGACTCCAGCTCCTTCTCAATGGTCTCGCGGTAGGCCCGCACCAGCTCCAGCTTCTTCTCGCTGCCATCGGCTGCCGTCTTCTGCTCGATGCTGGAGGTCACGCGCCAGGACGAGCGTCGGGCCCCCACCACGTTCTTGTAGGCCACAGAGAGCAGGTTGCGGTCTTCGTTGGATAGCGGCTCGTTCAGTTCCGTCACCTGAACGGACGAGACATTGGAGAAATAGGTGCATCCAGAAATAAGTTTGCATCCATACAATGCAGGGGATAAATTTTTTTTTAATACAGCAAACATCTACAAATGTGGCTGTTATGCAATAATATTGAACATTTTGAGAAAAATTATTATTCAATATACAATAAAATTCAACTCTATCATTTCTGTGGGTCCAGTCAAAAATTCAAAACAAAAGATTAATAATATATAAACATGGAGAAACAGCAGAGCTGATATTGTTTTGATTGACAGTATTGATTTTCTTTTGTTCTACTAAAGCTACTAGGCTAATATAGCTAACATGTCATGAAAGGATAATTCCCCTAACAATTAGCATGATGCTAAAAATACTTGCTTATGTGGTTTTATGAGATTTTACAGCACAAAACATGAAGACATGTACGCAGCAGCAGCAGCAGCTATACAGTAGCATTTACAGATATATGATATTGCTGAGTGACTGTATTGATTAATTTTCAGCTTATTAGATCATTCACTATTATAGAAGAATCAAAAACAAGGTAACATTCTAAACACAATTGAATGGATTCAAATGGAAGCGATTCCAGTAGATTTGCTAATGGTATTTCAGTTTTAAGATAAGTGAGTCAGTACGTAAGTAAATAATTATCTATTATTATCGTTAGCAAGCTAATATGTCAGCCCTAAGATAACACAAGCTAACACGAGCTAACATCCAAGTCACAAATCAGATGGATATGATGCAATTCCACACAATAAAAATGTATATAATAAATTAAAATAATAATAATAAAAAAACTGGTATTTACTGGAATGTTAACTAGGGCCTATACATATTTCTTATATTTTTATATTATCGTTAGCAAGCTAATATGTCAGCCCTATAATAACACACAGCCACAAGCTAACATCCGAGTCACAAATCAGATGGATACGATGCAATTTCAGCTAATTCCTTACATTTTCTCCTGGAATAAACTGGCTAAGCAAGATCAGGTGAATAAAAAATATAAAAATGTATATAATAAATAAATAAATAAATAAAAATTATATATATATATATTATATATATATAAAACTAAATAATGGTTGTGATCTGGTCTTGAGGGAAAACTGGTATTGTACTGGAATGTTAACTAGGGCCCATATATATTTTTATTGTATATATTTAATATTATCGTTAGCAAGCTAATATGTCAGCCCTATAATAACACACAGCCACAAGCTAACATCCGAGTCACAAATCAGATAAAGTAAGATCAGTAAATAAAAAATATATAACAATGTATATAATCAATTAAAATAAATAAATAAATAATATATATGTATAAAACTAAATGATATATTTATAATTATATAAATTAAAACTAAATATTGGTTGTGATCTGGTCTTAAGGGGAAAACTGGTATTCTACGAGAATGTCAACTAGGGCCTATATATATATATTTTTTTTTTTATATATTTTATATTTTATATTATCGTTAGCAAGCTAATATGTCAGCCCTATAATAACACACAGCCACAAGCTAACATCCGAGTCCCAAATCAGATGGATACGATGTAATTCCAGCTAATTTCTTCAATTTTCTCCTGGAATGAACTGGCTAAGCCAGAACAGGTAAATAAAATCTAATATAAAATATAAATATAAATGACATGGAATGTCAACTAGGGCCTATATATATTTTTATATTTTATATTTGACATTATCATTAGCAAGCTAATATGCTAATGCTAATGCTATTAACTGGATTCAACTGGATTTCCCAACTGGTTTCTCATGGAATTTACACACAACCAGTCAAATATCCCAGTTGGTTTTCTACACGAATTCCCACTAAAGGTTACATTGTTATTCCTTATTAACAAGAATGAGCAAGAACTGGCCTATCCATAGCAAACCCTCCGAAATATCATTTTTTGTGTTCTCTGGAATTATTTTACTTAGTCGGACATTCCCTTCCCCCCAAACGTGGTCAATCAGCCGCAATATTTGGTGTCGTAAATTTGCATCTATTACTTTTACACTA
Organism: Salminus brasiliensis; assembly: GCF_030463535.1. NCBI lineage: Eukaryota > Metazoa > Chordata > Actinopteri > Characiformes > Bryconidae > Salminus > Salminus brasiliensis. The sequence goes on from NC_132893.1 coordinate 33,938,430, forward strand.
GCTAACAGGTCATGGAAGGTTACTCCCCCTAACAATGAGCATGGCGCCTATATCATCACAGACTCTCCTCGAACCGCCTCAACCGGCTCATTAGTCTTAAAAAGACTCGCTTTTATGGTTTTATAAGATTTTACAGCACAAAATATGAAGGGATGTATGCCAGACAGCAGCCGCAGCCATACGCGAGCCTGTAGGTCTGTCTGTATAGACACCAGCATGTCACAGAGCGTGAGGAATTACATAAGCCAAGCCAAGCGCCTGCTCTGAACATCTGCAGAACGTGGAGGAGACGTCCTTCACTTGCGTCTGCTTTAATATACGCAGGCTGGCTGGACCTCTAAATAATACACACACAGAAAACCATCCAAGTGTGCACCCCTTCATTCTGCCCATCCTGCTCCCTGTCTCCTGACCTTGCATGCAATGTCAGCGGAGGACCAGCACACCTCGGTGCAGCAGGTATATCGTCTCAGTAAGGCTGGCTGGATGGAGATCGGTCAAATCTGGCGCATTACAACCGAGGCAGAGCAAGACCAGTCAGGCGCAGGCCTCTGCACCCAAAGGTCAACCTCGACCTGACATCTCTTTGTGCACTGTCCAATGTCCATCTGGACGGGGGTGATGCTGTGGCTGCATCTGCATTGCAGATGCCCACGTTCTGCATCCCCTACAAAGGCCTTGGAAATGGGCTGAGGGTGGATGTCTAACGACGTTGGAGCACGTAGAAACATCTACCTCGCGCGTTTGTCATTTTAGGAGGCAGTTTTAGTGCACAATAGGTGAGCTAGTGATGGCTGAGTCCATCTTAAACGATGGCCAGCAGCGCCCCTAGTGGACGAGGGAAGACGTGCAGCTATTCTTCTGCATGCAAGTCTGCATTAAGGAGACACGTATAGTAGCACGTATATCTATGAGGAGCGCGTGATATTGACTGGTTCTATATTTTCATTATATAATGAGTTTGGAGGGTGATTTACGCGCGTGCACGACGATTCATATCTTAATATAATTGCTGATATATAAATGCTTAATCATCATCATCTTCATCCTCCTCCTCCTCCTCCTCCTCCTCTTCCTCAGCACTCACCAGCTTCATGGCTGAGGCCATGTCATCGTAGCGCTCCGCTTGCTCGGCCAGCCTGGCTCTCTGGATGAGCTGCTCCCTGTCTGCCATCCTCTCTCTCTCTCTCTCTCTCACGCGCGCGCTCTCTCTCTCCCTCTCTCTCTCTCTCCTTCTCTCTCTCCCTCTCTCGCTCGCTCCTCTCTCGTGCACCGGTGCTCCGGCTCTTTCAGAGGCGATGTTCTGCTCACGGTGGTCTTCTTGCTCTCGCGCAGCGCAGAGATGGAGGAAGATGAAGGTGATGATGGTGGAGGGGGAGAGGAAGGAGGGTGCGCAAGCGCGAGCGGAATGTGGAGCAGCCGCGCACGTGAGAGGAGAGGGTGTGTGTGTGTGTGTGTGGGTGTGGGTGGGTGGGTGGAGGTGGAAGGGTGGTCCACCCCGGTTTAGGGGGTCCAAAATAAAGGATGAGGATAAATAACAGGAATATGGTCTCGCGCCGCTTTAGCGTCTTTCTTCTGCCTCTCCTCAGCGTCCCAGCAAACAGGGTGGAAGAAAGGGAGGATGGAGGGGGGGACGGTAGGTGGGGGGCGATGTTGTATTTAATGGTGACGTCACTTTCTAAAAATAGCCCCCTTACACCGGCGGCGCGCCTGCGCAGTGCGCCCTGCTGCATTCTTCGTTGCAGCGGCGCGAGTGCGCATGCGCGGGATCAAGCATTCAGCTCTCGCAGCCCCCTCACTCTCTCTGTGTGTGTGTGTGTGTGTGTGTGTGTAAAACCCTGGCAGTGGCTTTCTTGTCTTTTTCCCAGCAAATGATGAAGATTTCCACTGGTTTCCTGCTTCAGCACACCTCATGCAGCCCATCAGATCATCCCTCCTCTGGTCAGGAGGTCAGACTGGGGGTGTTTGAGCGGGACAGCAGCAAATGTGCAGGAAAGGGAGGCCTAAATAATTCAGCACTAGTTAATTCTGCAGGCTGCCCCCTCTGCACAGCCTTCAGTAATGTTGAGAACCACATCAACGCTCTGGATAAAGCTACCCAGACATCTATTACCGTTACACACATCATGTCAATGGCAACCTATGGGCGGCTAGAGGGGTGAAAAAGCCCCCCCAAAATAAACTGTGAGACCGTAGCAGTGGAATTGTGCTCTCTTGAGGCAAGGAGCTCTGTCCAATTCCTTTGGGGTGAGCTGGAGTAACAGAACTCATCATTCAACATTAGAACCTGAACTCACTGATGCTCTTGTGAGGTTGAATGCAATTAAATTCTCACAGCAATGTTCCAACACTGTAAAGTGTAAAGCCTAAAACCATTCCAGAAGAATATCCAGGCTGCTGTTACTGCAGAAAAGAAGGATGAACTCCCTGTTGATACGCTTGATTTCAGAGGAAACAGTGGAGGAGTATGTGTCCACATACTTTTGGACATACAGGGTGTATATATATATATATATATATATATATATATATATTGTATCATAATCCTTTGATGAATGGACCAATAGAAATGCTCCAAAATGACTTGGAATAATATTTTTTACATTGACTTCCATTGAAAGTTAAAAAGCTTTGTTCTTCTCAGTTTCGGAGATACAAGGTTTCTGTGTGACTGTGACACATATGTTTATCACTCATTGCTTATTGCTCATCACTATTTTCCACCCCTCCAACAGTCCATTTTCAGGCCTATTTCCACCTGCCTGAAAATGGACCACCACTGACGGTGGTCTCGAAATGAGGGGGTTCAGGTCAGTTTCTGGAGTATTGCTGTATCTGTATCTTGGTAACGGAGAACACAGGAGGAGCTCCACTGACTGAAAACAGTCTAGGCAGACGTTCGTCAGCAGTCAGACGTTCGCTGCTATCTCAGCAGTGAATTGTCAACACAGGCGCGTGCAGCCCGACGCTCGTACCCCCCCTCGCACACATGGACACGCAGCAGTGCTCAAACCCATAGCACGGCCAGTCGGCAGCTATGCAGACTTTTACATCAACAATCATCAATAAATACAAACTAAAATATCATTATTCTGGAGGCGAGACGCTCCACCGCTTCAGCAAGCCGTCCCAGACCACTGCTGAAACAGCAATCCACCACAGTCAGAGCGCACCTGGCTCTTAAAGGGAGCGGCGAGAGACGCACTGACTGGTTTATCACTGCACCTTACGCCCAAAACACACACACCCCTGATTCATTAAGAGACTCAGTACATGACTTTTGTGAGTTTTGAGACGTGCAAGACGTACTTTTCCCCTCGTTACCATAGCAAAGACAAACCGACACGCCCCCTAAATCAGGCTGCACGGTGCGAGGTTGACAGGTCGCCTAAGAAGATCACTAAAATAGGGCCCTAGGACTTTTGGTTAATGTTTACAATGTAAGACCTTTACAGGACATAACGTACAGTACACTGCAGATGCTTCTGCTGACACTGTGAGTCAGAAAATCTTCCATTAGTCTTTTTTTATTTATTTTCTGTCCTTGGTGAGGCAGAACATTGGTTATTGGTCAGGCACAAATCAGGAGTTGACCCAAGTCATATCTCCAGCAGCAATTCTCAACCAGAGTCTCTCTCTCTCTCTTTGTTTTTTGTCTCTCTCTCAGGGGGCGCTAGAGTTCATCTTCTCTACACAGCTGTCCCAGAAAGCCACCAGGCGGTTGTCCTTGTTGGCGCAGAAGTCAGTGAAGTCTCGGAGGAGGCGGTCGGCCAGCTTCTCGTCTCCCAGCACGCCGGTCCTCCAGGCTTTGGTCAGCATGGTGTTGTAAGCCCAGTTGTAGCCGACTCGCTCCTCGCAGCCAAACAGACTCTGACTGGCTGAGGAGGCGGAGTTACGGCGTCTCCGCTGCTGACCGCACGAGTACTTCCTTTTAGAGTAGGGCAGCTGCATGAAGACTGTACCTGGATGGACAAACAAGGAGACAGACACAAACTGGAGGTCAACTCATTTTCCAAAATATCTGCATGATTTAATGGTTAAGATGGAAACGGTTAAAAAAAGTCATTCAGAGTGGGATTGGTGGGAAACGCCCCTTTTTAGAGAATCTGAACGAGTCAGAATTAGACGTTTACAGTGGTGGTGAATAGAGGAAAATTACTGGCAGTTAAAAAGTCAATTTTTAATTTTAATTTTCAATTGCTATAATTTCATTTTTGTCCATAATTTCATGCATTTTCAGATTATCCACTACTTCACCATCATAAACGCTCCATATAAAACTCAGAAGACTCGTGTAGCTTCACTGGTGGGTTTGGATAGTAAATAAAATGACTATATTCATATTACCAGAGCTGGCAAGTTTCTCTACAATTAACCACTTTACACCAAAACCCACCAAAACTTACTGAATTAAATAAGGTAACAGAAAAGAGACGGTAAGATTAGCATTGTTATTATTATGCCTATCATAATGACATCAGTGGGCATCATCAGTCCTCAACAGCCTCTATTTAATGCATTACAGGGAGCACAGGAGGCAGCATCACTTCTGTGGTTGTAGTGTAAACTCTGAATAACAGCAGATCTGTGACAGGGACTGTAGCATTTTAGACTAACCATTTCCCAATGATGTAAAAATCCCAGAAATAAAAAATAGTGGTTTTAAATACTCGAAAATGGAATAAAACTTGCCCTATAATATAATACAGGCTTGACTGTTAATGTAATAACCAGTAAAATATGACTTAAATTAATTAAATTAATTTCCATGTTGATAATCATACCTGGTTGCATTATTGGATTTTATTACAATCTTTTAACCAAGTTAAAAACACAATTATATGACATTACTTTGGAAGTGAATACAATATTAATCGCTGCAGGGACAAAGCGACAGCCGGCTGCATCAGTACCTGTGACGTGGATGTACTGGGGCTTGTTTTCAGCAGGGAAGTTAAAGGCAGAGGCAGAAAACTTATCCTGGACAAAACCAAACCTGAGAAACAGAAAGCGTGATTTCAGTTTTACAGAAATCCAATGATTCAGTAAGTCTACAGCACGGTCATGATCATGCAGAGTACCTGTAGAGAATGGCCTCCTGGAAAAGCTGCATCCTGTCCCAGTACGTCTCTGGTTCAAACCCTGAATGGAGACACAATGATAGCCTCAATATCGGCCTCAATATCGGCACATGCCAGCTTCTGCTTTGTGTTCTGCTTTGGGATTATTTCTCCAAATGTAAGCCTGGTGTGGATTCATTCAGACGTCGGGCCTCAGGGACATACTAGTCTAGGACTACTGTGGCCAATAAGCAGGCAGTTGGCTAATAAGTATGTATTCTCAGTCCTGCTGTGCAGAAAGAACAATCCTTCAGTCATGAGTGATGTTCAAAACCTGCTGCTACAGAATGTAAATGTTGTCATTTGTAAATTATGTAATTATATCAAATCACGATTACGGTCACATCACATGACACAGGTGTAAAGGTGAGTGGAAAATGTAGGTGCTTCGTCCCTCACTGCAGTAAAACACAGGTATTTACAAAATAGAGACAGAATATATACACATTAACTTACACCATACACACACACACACACACTATACATACTATACACACACTCTACATAATATACACACACTATACATACTATAAACACACACTATACACACACACACACACTATACATACTATACACACACACTATACATACACACACACACACTATACATACTATACACACACTATACACACACACTATACATACTATACACACACTATACACACACACTATACATACTATACACACACACACACACTATACATACTATACACACACTCTACATAATATACACACACTATACACACTATACACACACACTATACACACACACTATACATACTATAAACACACACTATACATACTATAAACACACACTACACACACACTATACATACTATAAACACACACTACACACACACTATACATACTATAAACACACACTATACACACGCACTATACATACTATAAACACACTATACACACACACTATACATACTATAAACACACACTATACATACTATAAACACACACTATACACACGCACTATACATACTATAAACATACTATACACACACTATACATACTATAAACACACACTATACACACACACACTATACATACTATAAACACACTATACACACTATAAACACACTACACACACTATAAACACACTACACACATACACTATACATACTATAAACACACTATGCATACTATAAACACACACTATACACACTATATATACTATAAACACACTATAAACACACACTATACACACACTATACATACTATAAACACACACACTATACATACTATAAACACACTATACACACACTATACATACTATAAACACACACTATACACACACACACTACACACACCATAAACACACTACACACATACACTATACATACTATAAACACACTATACATACTATAAACACACACTATACACACTATACATACTATAAACACACTATACACACACTATACATACTATAAACACACTATACACACACACACACTACACACACCATAAACACACTACACACATACACTATACATACTATAAACACACTATACATACTATAAACACACACTATACACACTATATATACTATAAACACACACTATACACACTATATATACTATAAACACACTATACACATGCACTATACATACTATAAACACTATACATACTATAAACACACTATACACACAAACTATACATACTATAAACACACTATACACACAAACTATACATACTATAAACACACTATACACACATACACTATACATACTATAAACACACTATACATATTATAAACACACACTATACACACTATACATACTATAAACACACTATACACACACTATACATACTATAAACACACTATACACACACTATACATACTATAAACACACTACACACACATACACTATACATACTATAAACACACTATACATATTATGAACACACACACACACACACACACACACACACACACACACACTACACACTCTTCTCAGGGTTAAGTGTTATGATCTGTGAACTGCAGTGGCTCTTAGTGTGCTGACCGTCGAACAGGCTGTCGCTGGAGTCCCTCAGCAGGCTCTGTATGTTGAGGGGGATGAAGAGCTGCGCTCTGAGCGGATCTCCGTACAGATACGAGGGCAGAGCAAAGGGCACCTCCAGCACGGGCACCAGCAGGAAGCCACACGACGCCGCCTTCCTGTGCCAGCCTTGCACCTGACAGAGCAACCCAGGTCAGATGTTAAAATATTCCTTTACATAATAATAATAATAATAATACTAACAATAATAAATACGAAATACTGGATATTAATGTTATTAGAGCTTCATACTGGATATTAATGTTATTAGAGCTTCATACTGGATATTAATGTTATTAGAGCTTCATACTGGATATTAATGCTATTAGAACTTCATACTGGATATTAATGTTATTAGAGCTTCATACTGGATATTAATGTTATTAGAACTTCATACTGGATATTAATGTTATTAGAGCTTCACACTGGATATTAATGTTATTAGAGCTTCATACTGGATATTAATGTTATTAGAACTTCATACTGATATTAATGCTATTAGAACTTCATACTGGATATTAATGCTATTAGAGCTTCATACTGGATATTAATGTTATTAGAGCTTCATACTGGATATTAATGCTTTTAGAGCTTCATACTGGATATTAATGCTATTAGAGCCTTTATACTGGATATTAATGCTATTATAACTTAAATAGGTAAACTCTAAATAAACTCTAAACATGCATTTATTAGAGCTTCATACTGGATATTAATGTTATTAGAGCTTCATACTGGATATTAATGCTATTAGAGCTTCATACTGGATATTAATGCTATAAGAGCTTCATACTGGATATTAATGTTATTAGAGCTTCATACTGGATATTAATGCTATTAGAGCTTCATACTGGATATTAATGCTATTGGAACTTTCTAAATATTCATTTGTTAGAACAAGATTTGGATATGCATTTATTAGAAATTCATACTGGATTTTAATTTATTGGAGCACCATTCTGGATATTATTTGGATACAAATTCATTCTGGATGTCAGTTTTATAAGAAATTTATTCTGGAAGACATTCAATCATAAGAACCTCATTCAAGACATGAATTTATTTAAAATTAATTCCGGATATTGATTTATTAGAACTTATTTGTGGATATTTGTATTTAGATGATGGAATTTATAAACAAATATTAATTAACTTATCATTCTAAATATTTATGAATATTATAAGAACTTCTTTCAGAGTCTAAAGTATTATTAATATTATTATTTGCTTCTTCTTGATATTAATATTATCAGAACCAGTCAGAATGTTTGTCAGCTTTCTATTAATTGTGACCGGCTTCCTTTTAGAAAACAAATAAATTGGTTTTATTTTAGTAAAAACACTGACTCCAAACTTCTGAACAGTATTTCCACGGTCGAGGAGACCCAGGATTTACTGTGCACCACCACGAGTGCCCTAATGCTGATAATCCAGTTCACTCACACACAATCATCACATACTGACCATCTCGAACAGCACGGCCGCAGTGACGGCCATCCAGTGGAGCTTGATTTCGAAGGCAGAGTTGAGCGAGAAGTTTCCCTGATAGTAACAGCTGCACCACTCAGCCCGATCACTGCGGTTATTCACGTCCACGTCCAGAGTGACCGTCTTCTGCTCCGGAACCGTCGCAGCTGAGGAGAGAAGGACGAGGACGAGGGAGAGAGAGAGGGAGAGAGAGAGATAGAGATAGAGAGAGAGAGGGACAGATGGATGGAAGGATGGATGGATGAAAGTGGAATAAAATGGTAAGGAGATGGAGTGAATTAGGGGGAAAGAGATGGTGGATGGTGGGTTTGTGAGGAATGGGATGGCGATGTCCGGTTCTGGTTAGTACAGTATATGACTTCTGAAATTTTCTTTTAGTACTTTTAGTTACAGTAGAATCAGAAGACAGCTTCTAGATCATCGACAGGCTGTAGATAGAAGTACAGGCAGCACATATCCACACATGATACATGCAACCATATTGTTCACAATGTAAAAGTATTGGGACACTTACACATTCCACCTACAGGAGCTTTTCTGACCTTCCATTCTAAACCCATAGGCATCATTAATACGGAGCTCTAAGCTCTACCAGCAGCAGCAGCAGGTCTGGAGCTCTGCTGCAGTTACTGAGTCAGTTGGAGGCTTTTCTGCACTCTGCTCTGAGCTCAGCACTCGGCCCTGACCCCGCTCTGTAACTTTACGTGGTCTGACAGACACTCTGTGGCTGAGCTGCTCTCTGTGAGCTGTTCCTCCTAAACTCTTCCACTGTTCAATAATAACACCACTCACAGCTGATGGAGGAAGATCTAGGAGGGAGGAAATTTCACCAGCTGACTTGTTGTTGTTGGTGCAGCGGTGTCTCCTATTACATACAGAACCAGCTGGAGTTCAGTGAGCTCTTCAGAACCTCCCGTTCTTTCACTGATGTGTGGAAGAAAGGCAGACTGCAGGACTAGGGGCTTGAGTTTACACACCTGTGGCTGAATGAGACACCTGAATACAGTGATTAATAGATGTAATATGTCCCAATACTTTTGTCCATATAGTGTATCTACACACTTTGTCCTGTTCGAATACAGAGAAATACACAATGCTGTAAACAGGTCAAAAAACAAGCCACGACTGCGCTCATGCTGGCAGGAGAACGCTAGAAGCCGAGCGAGCCAAAGTGAGGAAGACGAGGGTCAAGCGGAAAAGCTTTGCGGTGGTCAGTTCTGGGGGCGCATCGTGGGAGAGTTAGGGCGAGAGCAACAAGCTGGAGGGAAGCGAGACGAGGCCGCAGCGGACACTGCCGGATCACAGCATGCTACACACCACGCACCACAGCCCCATGCACACACACACGCACACACACACACACACACACACACACACACTGGAGCTACAGCCGTGCCTTTGCTGGATCATACAGGGCCTGGGCTGTGACTAGACACAAGACGTGTTCCTGGCCTGAAGGGTTTCTCTATCTGTTAATCTGATCTGAGCTACGTTTGAAGCCCTTGTAAAAGTGTGGCACGCTACTATAAACCGTACTGCAGTAAACTCTGACCGCGATGCTGCTTGGTGAATATTCATTTGGCAGAATATGATTCCTGCTCGAGCAAAATCACCTTAAATATAGTCTATAATAAAAAGTGTATGCAACAATTTCTCTACAGTAAACAGACTTGGCCATTTCCACATATTTACTAAGTTTGATACAAATCTATTAGGGACACTAACAACTAAAATACGCCATATGTCTTATGATTTCCAATACTTCAAATTCAGCTGTGTATTAAAATGAGCAGAGACATTTACAAACGGAGCCCAAACATCTGTATACAACTGTACCTAATATGGTAATTATGAGATTACTGTAATAAAAGGTTGACTCTATAACTCCTAATATTGAAAATTTGTAAAAACATTTAATGTTTATATATATATATATATATATATATATAATGTGAATTTCCCCACTGCGGGACTAATAAAGGATTATCTTATCTTATATATATATATAAAGTAATAAAGTGATATAATAAATAAAATAATTTATTAATAATAATAAATGTAATAATTTGACTCATATATATGTGGATATGACTGTATATAGCTGGAAAATAGATGGACTTAATATAATATTAAAAAGAAAATAAAGAAAAATAGACATATAATAAAAATTATAAAGTAATATAATTTTAAATCATATAATTTATTAATAATAATAAATTCAATAATTTACTTGTGTGTATATATTATATAAAAAATATATAATACATGTACTATATGTATATATAATAAAAATAATAAAGTAATATAATTTTAAATAATACATTCAATAATTTACTCATATATATGTATGTATATGTGTAATTTTTATATACATATATATATATATATCTTACTGCACAAGTAAAACCACTGTGAAAATGAAAAAATGATTAAATAAATAAATAAATAAAAACCACCTCAATGGTTCTGCACTCATTCTATCAGCGCCCCCAGCACTGTATAGTTCTGTAACTCCTGACTGTATCCATCTGTTTCTCTGCATCTGATCTTTAAACCTCAGGACCCCTCAGGACTGACCATCACAGAGCAGGTAGTATTAAGGTGGTGGGTCATTCTCGGCACTGACTGATGTAGTGGTGGTGTGTTCAGAGTGGATCAGACACAGAATTATCATTATACAAACGATAAAACCACTAAAGGTCACATAACGCACGACCTCTCATGACTAACTGCTGTTATATATGATGTAGATATGGTCTGATTATCAGTTCTGGTGAAGGTGGGGGAGGGTGGAGGGGTATGAACTGTGGAGAAGTATTACAGCTTAATCGCTTTATTGCGTTATACGATGACACCAATATAATCTTTGTTGCCAAATTTTCCCATCAGTTATGTTCACGTGTTGCGCTGCCGACACCACACTATGACCATCCACAGACCACGAAGCATTAAAATGCCCACATTCTGCTCACGGGTCATCCATCAGCCCCACCCCCCACTTGCAGTCAGTGACAAGAGCGTTGTTAAGGAGCTCAGGATGTTGGATGATGATAATCATCACCCCACCTCATCATCATCCCCAACTCTCCAGCTCATCCCAAAAGTACTGGATGGAGCTCCACCATCATCATTCCAGAGAACACAGTTGCACAATTTCGAGGGCTCTGAGTGGCTCAGCGGTAGGGCCGGGGGGTTGCAAATAATGGTGGAAAATAAGTATTTGGTCGCCTACAAACAAGCAAGATTTCTGTCTGTCACAGACCTGTAACTTCTTTAAGAGGCTTCTCTGTCCTCCACTCATTACCTGTATTAATGGCACCTGTTTGAACTCGTTAACAGTATAAAAGACACCTGCCCACAACCTCAAACAGTCCCACCCCAAACTCCACTATGGTGAAGACCAAAGAGCTGTCGAAGGACACCAGAAACAGAACTGTAGACCTGCACCAGGCTGGGAAGACTGAATCTGCAATAGGCAAGCAGCTTGGTGTGAAGAAATCTACTGTGGGAGCAATAATCAGAAAATGGGAGACCTACAAGACCACTGCTAATCTCCCTCCATCAGGGGCTCCACGCAAGATCTCAGCCCGTGGGGTCAAAATGATCACAAGAACGGTGAGCAAAAATCCCAGAACCACACGGGGGGACCTAGTGAATGACCTGCAGAAAGCTGGGACCAACGTTACAAAGGCTACCGTCAGTAACACACTACGCCGCCAGGGACTCAGAGCATTTGGATGTTCTGGAAGAGTTTTGGGAGAATGTCTTATGGTCAGATGAAACCAAAGTAGAACTGTTTGGTACAAACAGCGTTGTGTTTGGAGGAGAGTGAATGCTGAGTTGCATCCAAAGAACACCATACCAACTGTGAAGCATGGGGGTGGCAACGTCATGCTTTGGGGCTGTTTCTCTGCAAAGGGACTAGGACGACTGGTCAGTGTACATGAAAGAATGAATGGGGTCGTGTATTGTGAGATTTTGAGTATTGTGAGATTTAGAGTGCAAACCTCCTTCCATCAGCAAGGGCATTGAAGATGAAACGTGGCTGGGTCTTTCAGCATGACAATGATCCCAAGCACACTGCCAGGGCAACAAAGGAGTGGCTTCGTAAGAAGCATTTCAAGGTCCTGGAGTGGCCTAGCCAGTCTCCAGATCTCAACCCCATAGAAAACCTTTGGAGGGAGTTGAAAGTCTGTGTTGCCCCCCGACAGCCCCAAAACATCACTGCTCTAGAGGAGATCTGCATGGAGGAATGGGCCAACATACCAGCAACGGTGTGTGCCAACCTTGTGAAGACAGAAAATGTTTGACCTCCATCATTGCCAACAAAGGATATATAACAAAGCATTGAGATGAACTTTTGTTATTGACCAAATACTTATTTTCCACCATTATTTGCAAATAAATTCTTTAAAAATCAGACAATGTGATTTTCTCATTTAGTCTCTCATAGTTGATCTACCTATGATTTCAATTACAGCCTCTCTCATCTTTTTAAGTGGGAGAACTGGCACAATTGGTGACTAAATACTTTTTCCCCCCACTGTATATATATATATCAAAGTTAACACGATAATAACTCATTAACACAATCTCAATTTAACATCAAATAAAATGTCAAATAAGACCTACAAGTAGAACTACCTATTATTTATATGTATATATATATATATATATATATATATATATATATATACACACACACACACACACACACACACACACACACACACATATATATATATATATATATATATAAAATTCTATATAAGGGCTTATTTGACATTTTAAAAAGCTAAGATTTCAATGACCACAGACGATAGATTTCAAATAATGATTCAAATGTGAGGAATCTGAATCAGGCTGATACCAGGAGGAAGGACCGGATGGAAATCAATGGTAAGAGGCTGATCTGAGCTGATTCTGTAACTGATCATATCTGAACTACCAGAATCGCTCATATAGGCTCATATATCCACCCCAATTCCAGGAGCATTTCTTAGCATTGCTAGTGCTAATATATATAACATTCTACTTTAGGGGCTTAAATAGTTGATATTTGACATTTTATAATTCATCAGCTGACGCTCAAGATTTCAACACATCAATATCAGAAATGAAAAGGTGATTTTTTTTGGCCGTCACATTACACTGGAAAAATCACAGCGTGATTCTGATTACGCGACATTACAAAAGACAGACTGTGGTCTAATGAGTTCACTGAAGGCCACAATGTACAAGATGATGCCAATAAAATCTGTTGGCACATTCTGCAGCAGCCTGTGTGATATCAGGGAGGACGTCCACGCCTGCTGCACGTCAGATTACACAACCAGGACTCTCTGATCACTGAGCAGGGTCTGGTCCAAATGCGGCTTAGGAGAGAAGGGGAGGGGGGCGCTGTTTTATTGATAATCCTGAGATGACAGCAATAAAATCTTTCGTGTGATATCAGTTATGTTCCCTCGCACTCCTAGATTTGGGTTTAATTTTGATGAATATCACTGTAACTCAGTTAAACTGAATTATTCTGGATTTTTTTTATTTAGTTTTTATTTATCTGCTGTAAAATTCTCTGCAGTTTTGATTAATTTTTTTATGTAAATTTTAAGATTTGATCATTATTTTTCTTTTTTTTATGAACTAAAGATTTAAAGTAAACCATCAAGCATTTCTAGACCAGTATCAGATGGGAAATCAATGCTGAATGAAGAAATCTGAGCTAATTCTGTAACTAATCCAACCCGAACTACCAGAATCGCTTATATAAGCCTTATGCAGACATTTTATTTCCGTTATTTTATTTTGTTTATTAAAATTATTTTTATTTGAACACAGGTTCACCCCCAATTTTTAGCCATGTCCACTTCCCACCTACCCACTAGCTGGCACTCCCACGATGCTGTGTACACAGTACGAGACGATGCCACCAAAGCCTGACCCCGCTCTGTAACTTTACATGGTCTGACAGACACTCGGTGGCTGAGCTGCTCTCTGTGAGCTGTTCCTCCTAAACTCTTCCACTGTTCAATAATAACACCACTCACAGCTGATGGAGGAAGATCTAGGAGGGAGGAGATTTCACCAGCTGACTTGCTGTTGTTGTTGGTGCAGCGGTGTCTCCTATTACACACAGAACCACGCTGGAGTTCAGTGAGCTCTTTAGAACCTCCCGTTCTTTTACTAATGTAGGGCTAGGGGCTTGATTTTACACACCTGTGGCTGAATGAGGCTGAATACAGACTGTGTGACATCAGCGACCAAGACTCTCTGACCATTGATCTAGAGTTTGGAGAAGGGGTCAGTGAGGGGGGCTATTCTACAGACTACTGAACAACAGCCTACTAGCATGCAGCCCTGGAGGGGCCGGGAAGGAGGCAGGCTTATTACACAGAGTCCAGGTGATGATGATGATAATGATGATAATGATGATGATGATGATGATGATGGGAGTGTTAGCTTTAGTGTTCAGAGCAGTGCTGAACTCCACAAGTGACTCCAAAACCCGGCTGGTTCTCAAACGTCAATCCTGGAGTCTGGCAGCAATGAGTGAGAAACCCACATTAACTGCAGTGCTGCAGCTCTCCAGGAGACTCAGCTTTGGAAACCATGGTGATAAGTAGCTTGTGGGGAGGCTTATTCTGCTGGCTTGGTGAAATTAGTCAGATTTTCGTATTTCTAACATGTCCATGAGGTCTCTCCTAAAGCCACAGCCAGAGATTTCAGGATCTCACAATAAAAGAAACCGTGAAAGTTAAAAGCTGAAGCTGATTAGAAGAAGACTTGCAGCTTAACCCTGAAGATATAAGTTCAGAGCTTTAAGGATACATTGGAGGCAATAAATCTTACATACACCATATGGGCAAAAGTATACGGACACGTATACATTACCCATACAGGAGCTTTTCTTACATCCCATTCTAAACCCATAGGCTTTATTAATAAGGAGCTGGTCTCCCTCTTTGCTCTAAGCTCTACCACCAGCAGCAGCAGGTCTGGAGCTCTGCTGCAGTTACTGAGTCAGTTGGAGGCTTTTCTGCACTCTGCTCTGAGCTCAGCACTCGGCCCTGACCCCGCTCTGTAACTTTACCTGGTCTGACAGACACTCGGTGGCTGAGCTGCTCTCTGTGAGCTGTTCCTCCTAAACTCTTCCACTGTTCAATAATAACACCACTCACAGCTGATGGAGGAAGATCTAGGAGGGAAGGTCTGAATTTCGGACCAGCTGACTTGTTGTTGTTGGTGCAGCGGTGTCTCCTATTACATACAGAACCACGCTGGAGTTCAGTGAGCTCTTCAGAACCTCCCGTTCTTTCACTGATGTGTGGAAGAAAGACAGACTGCATGACTAGAGGCTTAATTTTATACAGCTGTGGAAACGGGACTGAATCAAACACCTGAATTTAATGATTAAGAGATATGTCCCAATACTTCTGCCTATATTGTGCATATATATATATATATATATATATATATATATATATATATATATATATATATATACAAAAGTTTTGGGACTGCAAAGTGAGTCTGGTCCATTTCTTTGATCTGTATCGTGTATCGCTGTCTGTGGCTTTAAGGACGCTATCGTACCTCTTCTTACAGTTAGAGATGGGTTATATAATCTGATTTGCTTTGTGGACTCTGTGTAATGGCCACTTTGGCTCCCCCTTCCCAGGCTTCCGCAGCCCCTTTTCCACTGCTGGTCCAGACGGTTTTCCCTTTGCTGTGCTGCTAAATCAGGACTAGAGGACTAGAGTACACTGAGAAGCTACAGTAAAAAAAAGTGATGTAAATAATACCGGTTAATACTAACGTTGTGGGTGTACAAATGCATTACTCTGAATGTGGGGACTCAACTGCATTGATTTTATAAGGGTCATTAATTAAAGTAATATACTTATTTATAGCATATACTGGTCTTCTTATAGAATAATAAAAGTATGCAATCCTTAATAGAAAAATAAACACATATCAGAACATTATGACCACCAGCCTAATAATGGAAATAGCCGCGCTGGGCTCAAATGACACTAGCGAGACATGATGGCATGGCCTGGATTAGGTGATGGAAGGTTAACTGCTCCACAGTGGGGCGCTGACTGCACTGTATCATCCCATGAAGTTAGCAGTTTTCGAGATTCTACCACCCTTTACCCAGGACCAGTTTGGGCATCTGTCAGATAGCGTCCTTTGCTCATGGCGTCTGATTGCTGCTACAACAACTGCCTGGTGTGCTCGCTTATGCTTATTTTTAACTCCAGACCAGAGGTGGTCATAATATTTTGATATGATTTTATATATATATATATATATATATATATATATATACATAAACTCTGCTGGTTCATAAAACATTAGAACCGTATTTCCACGCTGCATTATCGTAAAGATATTAACAAAAACATCATCGAGAAGCATTTGGTGAATTTGCTGAATCACTGGCGAGTTCGTAGACCCCAAAGGGCTATCCCACCTTAGTGGATCACCTCCAGACCTCCTGCGCTCAACATGGTCAGCTAACTGTGCTCAGGACCGTTTGGGTCTACAGTGGAAAAGAGACTCATCAATCTAAAGGGGCGTGTCATGCTGGGGACAGGGCATCTGTAGCTCTGAGTGGGGGCGGGGCAGGCTGTGTGTACCTAGCAGGGCGGCGGCCTGGCTGCGTCCTCCGAAGCTGCGGCTGAAGGAGCTGTGCCTACTTGCGTACGATGCGGGCCGGCTGGGCAACCAGGGCAGCAGGAACGCGGGCAGGTCGCATGGCCGTCTCTCCTCCAGCACAAACGCCACCTCGAACCACTTCCTCTGGAACAGGGCGAAATCCTCCACCGCTGCCGCCGACCACACGCCAGCGCCACCTGGAGGCATCTGAGTGGCAGGAACTGAGGGAGGAGGCGTGGGCAGTGTTAGTAAGAGCATGGCTGTGAAAGCAGATGTGCATTATCGTGTGCCTCTCACCCTTCTCGCTCTCCTTGTCCAGGATCTTGTAGAAATAGAAGCCGTAGATGAAAGTGCGCATGGCGTCTCCGGACGCGTGAGCAACCAGGCCTTCATCCAGCATTTTCTACAGAAACACAGAAAGCACTGTCCAAGCCCGTTTTCTCTCCATACAGTCCTGACATGCAAAACTGTTTATCTGACAAAAGTATTGGGACACCTGCTCATTCACTAATTCTTCTGAAATCAAGGGTATTAAAAGAGCTGATCCTGCTTTTGTTGGAGTAACTGTCTCTACTGTCCAGAGAAGAAGACTTTCTACTTTTGGAGGATCATTGCTGTGAGGATTAGATTGTATTCAGCAATGAGAGCATTAGTAAGGTCTGGATGTTAGATGATGATCATCACCACCCCACCTCACCCACAACTTCCCAACCCATCCCAAAAGTACTGGATGGAGCTCCAGAGAACACAGTTCCTCCACTGCTCCACAGCTCAAGGCTGGGGGGCTTTATACCCCTCTACTAGCCCACACCTGGCATTAGGCAGCATGGTGCCCATAGGTTCATGTTTATTGATCTGCTCCAGAGAGTCCTATTCTATTGGCAGTGCCTCTCTACCAGGACTAGACAAGTGTGCCTTTGCACATCTGTGTCAGTAATGGGTGCAACTTAAAGTAGCTGGATGCATTCATTATAAGGGGTGGCCTTAAATATTTGGACATAGTGTATTTTTGCTGGTTTTGTAAGTCCAAAAGAAATGCTCCAAATATTTTTTTGTATAATTAAAAATGTATATAATTAAAAAAACTCAGCTACACACAAGATAGGACCATCAGCATAGGATGTTAGCTGTGCCTGTGGTCGGCTGCTGTTTACCTGCATGATCTCCACAGCGATGCCCTGAGTGGCCACATTCTCCACTGTGTTCATCAGCCAGTGAACCACCTCAGCACTGATGAAGCAGTTGGGCGGAAGACCCTTCTGCTCTGGCAGCAGCTGCACGCCAGTACTGCGCGCACACACACACACACACACACACACACACACACACACACACACACACACACACACACACTACACTCATTGTCTGTTACATCAGAAACACTGATATGCACAGGTGCACTTGTGGCTTTACACAATAATTACAGTAAAATGAAATCTCCTGTGCTCCCCCTACAGGTGGGGAGTGTAATTCACTTTTACATCACAAATCACCATTAAAACAAATGCTCTGAGCGCCCCCTCATGGACAGCTGGCTGCACACACACATTTCTGGACAAGCTGAGAGCTCCAGAAGCTTGATCTAAAGGTAGAGAAGCATGTGGACTGAGGCGGTGGAGTAACACTACAGGGTTTTACACTAATACTGATTAATTCAGGGGTCATATGAGCAGGTGTGTTTGTAAGTTTAGCAACCACTGTAAAGTGTAGTTGATGTGTTGTAACACAAGTGTTACTGTTGATGATCCTGGAGAAAAGAACGGTCTAGCTCTGTATGTTACTGTATTTGTAATCATGCTGGCTATCTCTGAAGAGGTCTTTGTGATTCTGAGGCTTGGTCCCAGACCACCTTCATTCCTACATTCGCTTCTAAAAACTATTATCCTAAATAACAGAATACACAGCAGTGTGAAGAGAACAATAAAAACAACAATAGTAATACAATAATAATAATATTAATAATAGTAGTAGTAACAAATACTATAAGTAGTAATACCAGTATACTAGTAGTATTATTACAATGACTACTACTACTACTACTAATAATAATAATAATAATAATAATAACAACAATAAACAATAATATTAATATTATAGGTCACATACAAAGGTTACAGTCACATTTACCCCCGTCCAATTTGTTACATTTAAATCGAGTAAGTAAATAAAATAAATAAATACATAAATAATACAGATCTAGTAAGTAAATAAAATACGAAATATATAAATAAATAATACCATATTATAAAATAAAGAAAATAACAAATATTTCTACTACTACTAATGATAATAGTAATTAGAATTTAAATAGTAGAATTTACATTTAATTAGTAATTACTATAATAATAATAAACATAATAATAATAATATGAGCCTTTTACATAAGTTACAGGCACATTTAATGTAATTATGTATTTGACCACATTTGTTCTATTTAATTAAATAAAATAATATGTAAATTAGATGTAAATTAAAACTAATTAAAGATAATATATAATAAACTAATAAAAACTACTACTACTACTACTAATAATAATGATAATAATAATAATAATAATAATAGTAATAATGCACATAGAGACCACACTGTAATGTGTTCATATAAAACACACAGGCTCTTACGTTGGGTGTTTGATGGCCTCCAGGATCTCCAGAAGTGTGGAGGAGGATGAGAGACTCAGACTGCCCTGCTGACCCCTGCAGAATGTCTTAATGATTAGCCATTAAAACAGTAACTAGACACACAACTAATAAAATATGCAAATATATTAATAATTAACTAATATTTAAAGTAAATGAAAGATTGACCATTGTCTCAACATTTTAGCTGCACACACAGCTAACACAGCATATATATGTATATAACACTAGGTGGTGGACTATAATATCGTTGTCTAGCAAGATCCTTGTATCTCCATAACAGCAACTTTACACTAACACTTTCAATGGTAGTCAACACAGAAGTCATTTTGGAGCATTTCTATTGGTCTATCCATCATGCCATAAAATGTAAAACTGTAAAAGTGGAGATACAAGGTTTCTGCAGGACTGTGACAACAAGCTTGTCAAGATACACTAGTCTCATAAAGTGTGCTGACTGAGGCAGGATGATGTTAGACGTCTCCTAGTTTACCCTGAGTCAGTAGCAGTGCCCGAGGCTGGCTCTCCAGTGCCTGCAGCGCCCCCTACTGTCCTCTCACTCAGCTGGCTCCCTCCTTTGTCTGTTAATCCAGAATCTGCAGGAGTGGCTGCCGGAGGCTCAACAGGGATCTTCAAAAAGCAGTGAGAGAGTCACTACAACAGCATCTCGCTCTGTACACACAGGGTATCAGACCTCTAACGGAGCTCTACTGACAGACATGTGGGGAAGGGTGCTCTCCATCACTACATTAGTACAACATGCAGATTACAGATTACAGGGATACACAAACATGAGGGTTAAGGGTACGAAATAATGATACCCTCATCACTACATCACTGATCACATGCTTTCTACTGTATGTGACACGTGTGAGCACCACTCCGCTTTGGGATACGGTGTAAAACTGGTGGTATGCAGCTGCAGCTGTATGCAAACATCTGGGCACTCCTGGTCAAATTACATCTATTATATATTCTATAGAGATTAATAAGGTCTTTCAGTAAATCAGTGCACATTTTAATGCACACCTACAACAACAACAATAATAATAATAATAATAATAATAATAATAATGTATTGGGTCCACAGAGGTGTTGAAGATCACTGCAGGCTTTGACTCAATTCAGCACACTGTAGGAGGATGCCTGGCACTGGCCCAGTCTGTTTACCTAGCATTGTGGAGAAGGAGGAGTCAGCTACTCTGGGACATGACAATCACCACAGACTGGACTGCTGAGGCCAACCGTCCAGACACAGCCATCCAGGATAAAAAAAGTCATTAATCAATTACTGTCGACATTGCCATTTCTTTGGGCCGCAGCATCATCAGGATAGAGAGGAGAGACAAGGAGGCGCAGGGCTCACACTAGTGGAAGGGCAGCTCCACGCATAGTGTGAAAATTCCTTGGCATGTGGGATTACGATGCTACAGCCCCCCCGAGTACACGGGAGAACAAAATACATAATAGCAATAATAATAATAATAATAATAATAGGTAATGTAAACTTTCCAAGCATATTTAATTAGAACATAAATTATAATATAAAGTATTTTTTATTTTTTTCCTCCAATTTGTTAAATTTAAATTTAGTAAATAAATAAATAAACAAAAATGATCAATTTAGTAATAACAATAACAACAACAACAACAATAATAATAATGTGCAAATTATAGGCATGTTTAAAATTTTGTGTTTTATTTTTACTGCAATTTGTTCAATTCAATGTGAGAGAAAATACAAATATAATAATAATAACAATAATAATAATAATAGGTAATGTAAATGTTCCAAGCATATTTAATTAGAATATAAATTAGAATATAAATTATTTTTTTCATTTTTTCTCCAATGTCATGAGACAAAATACAAATATAATAATAATAATAATAATTTGTAAAAGTTTAATTTTTCTCTAATGTGTTAAATTTACATTTAGTAAATAAATAAATAAATATAATAAATTTAGTAATAATGATAATAACAAGAATAATAAAGGTCATATTTGTATAAAATAAAAATATAATATTAAATAATTAATATTAATATTTGATATTTTAATGTTTTTCATTATTAAAATTTTCATTATTATTGTTGTTATAATTATTATTATTAATAGTAATAGTAATAATAATAATGTCAAAATGTTGTTGTTTTTTTTTGGTCTAATAGGTTACATTTAAATTGAGTAAATAAATTAAATGTGTGCTAGTATATTAGCAATAAGCTAATAAATGCCCAAAAGTATTCAGACAGTCCTGCTAATGAGTAAATTCAGCTACTTTAAGTTTCACCCAATGCCAACAGAAACGCACTGGCATCAGAATAGACCTGAGGTCATCGTGCCCAATACCAAGTGTGGGCTAGTGGGGTACGAAGCCCCCCAGCAGTGGAGCAGTAGAACGGTGGTCTCAGAGACGGCATCAAATGCAATCAAATGCTCCTCACAGTGCCTCCAACATTTAGCATAAAGCCTTTTCAGAGGAGTGGAGGCAGCAAGTACTGCAGCAAAGAGGGGCAGGCTACCGGCTAATGCCCTCAACCTGGACAGACAGGGGACGGTTATGGGGAGTCTAGCTAATGTGATTACAACACTATTGGGTGTGAGGACCAAACCATGCAGACACACACACACACACACACACACACACACACACACACATACATACACACACATACACACACATACACACACATACACACACTGTACATGGGCAAGAAGGAGGGAGGGAGATAGAGCGAGAGCGAGCGAGAGCGAGAGAAAGATACTGACCTGAGAGTGAGAGAGGTAGGAGGAACGAGGGCTACGAATAAAGTCCAACATGAAGCCAGCGTCCTGTCAGCGTACAGAGAAGAAAACACCAGAGAGAGAGAGAGAGAGAGAGAGAGAGAGAGAGACCCCAGAAAGTTGAACATGGCTGCAGAGTAATGAAAGTGACTTCTCCTCAGGCTTCACACCTGTGTGGCTCCAGAACTGCACAGTTCAGCGTTGTCCCACTATCAGCTATCCTATACATATTAAGCCTGGGTGGTATAATGTTTATACATATATATAATAGAGAGCTATAGGGTGGGGGCGCTGTCCGTGCTCACTAATTGGTGATGTCACACTCTGAAAATGGGAAAAAAAAAAAAACATGACACAAACAATGACGTGGCCAAGGTAGTACATCAGGCAGGCCTTGTGAAGTAGGAGGAGCCATGCTGCAGGGGCCGACCCAAGTCAGCTACTATGAGACATGTCCAGACACCGTCGTCCGGGAGAAAAAGCTCATTCAGCAATTATTGCCGACATTTCCGAGAGTCAGAGGGCGAAAGACAGAGCAAGCCCGAAGCCGTTCCCTCGACTCGAGGCTCCTCTAAACCTGCGTGATTTCAGCCTCAGTTAGCTGGAACATGGCCTGTGCTGCGGTGTTTAGCCTGCTAGCGCTCTTATCTAAGCCTAGAGAGCTGGCGACGAGTCCAAACCCAGCAGAACCGGCCTCTCGTTTCTCCTGTCTGATCTCCTTTCCCTTCTCTCCCCTATGTGCTGATTATTATTGTTTTTTATATTTATTTAACCTGCTGTATTTTGTGTAAATAAAAAAATACATTTATGAAAAAGGACATCACTCAGTATGATGTCAGTATTCCCTGCTTCAAATAAAACTAATAAAACCGACCGGACCTCGTCAGTCATCACTGTGACGACCGCACCACCACAGCCAAAGCTCCCCCAGCTCAAACTGGGCTTCAGCTGGAGATCAATGTGAGGTGTATTAGAGCGGGGAACCCGTGCAGTTCTGTGGCAGTTTGAGGGTCAGTGTTTACAGCAGAGACACAGGAACAGGATCAGAAACAAGGAGCGATAAAAGCTAGCTAACACACACACACACACACACACACACACACACACACACCGAACAACCTACAGCTAAACAAGGAGAAGAACAGCAGAAAAAATTAAACACCCCAAAGATATAGCACAATATGTGGACACACACACACACCACCTGTTTTTTTTTTGGGGTTCTCACCTTCCGGGGGCTATCTACGTAAGTGGTTGCCATGACAACGGAGGCAGCCTCACTGAAGGGCGCCGCTACTTTCCCCACAGCTGCATGCTGAGAGGCAATCTGCTCTTCCTGAGATCTAGAGAGAGGGAGAGACACACAAAGAGAGAGATACAGAGAGAGAGAGAGAGAGAGAGAGATACAGAGAGAGATACAGAGAGAGAGAGAGAGAGAGAGAGATACAGAGAGAGATACAGAGAGAGAGAGAGAGAGATACAGAGAGAGAGAGAGAGAGAGAGAGAGATACAGAGAGAGAGAGAGAGAGAGAGAGAGAGAGATACAGAGAGAGAGAGAGAGAGAGAGAGAGATACAGAGAGAGAGAGAGATACAGAGAGAGAGAGAGAGAGAGAGAGAGAGAGAGAGAGATACAGAGAGAGAGAGAGATACAGAGAGAGAGAGATACAGAGAGAGAGAGAGAGAAAAAGATGATTTATATGATTGTAGAAATCGGTCTCAGTGTGTTAGAGCAGGTGTAGGTACAGAAAAAAACTGAAGAAAACAGGATAAAATTAATATTTTAAAAAATCAATATTTTATATATTTCTCTATACAGATGGACAGATAGACAGAGAGACAGAGATGGAGAGAAAGAAAGACGGATAGACAGACAGGGAGACAAATAGACAGACAGAGAGAGAGAGAGAGATGGACAAAAAGACAGACGGCTAGACAGATAGACAGACAGACAGACAGACAGATAGACAGATGGA
Organism: Salminus brasiliensis; assembly: GCF_030463535.1. Classification (NCBI taxonomy): domain Eukaryota; kingdom Metazoa; phylum Chordata; class Actinopteri; order Characiformes; family Bryconidae; genus Salminus; species Salminus brasiliensis. The sequence goes on from NC_132893.1 coordinate 33,963,156, forward strand.
CAGAAAGACGGACAGACAGATGGAGAGATGGGCAGAGAGACAGACGGAAAGATGGACAGAGATGGAGAGACAGACAGACAAACAAACACAGGTACAGAGGGACGGACAGATAGACAGACAGACAGACAGATAGACAGAAAGATAGAGACAGGCAAATAGAGACAGACAGTCAGACAGACAGACAGATCGTCGCGGCCTCTTCATTCCTCATCTCCTTTTTTAGGAGGAGGAGAGCGCTGAGGAGGAGGAGAGTGCTGAGGAGGAGGAGAGCGCTGAGGAGAAGGAGGGGGCTGAGGAGGAGAGGGCTGAGGTGAAGAGTGTTGAGGAGGAGGAGAGTGTTGAGGAGGAGGAGAGTGCTGAGGAGGAGGAGAGTGTTGAGGAGGTGAAGAGTGTTGAGGAGGAGGAGAGTGTTGAGGAGGAGGAGAGCGCTGAGGAGGAGGAGAGTGCTGAGGAGGAGGAGAGGGCTGAGGAGGAGGAGAGGGCTGAGGAGGAGAGCGCTGAGGAGGAGGAGAGTGCTGAGGAGGAGGAGAGTGCTGAGGAGGAGGAGAGGGCTGAGGAGGAGGAGAGCGCTGAGGAGGAGGAGAGGGCTGAGGAGGAGAGCGCTGAGGAGAAGGAGGGGGCTGAGGAGGAGAGTGTTGAGGAGGAGGAGAGTGCTGAGGAGGAGGAGAGTGCTGAGGAGGAGGAGAGTGTTGAGGAGGTGAAGAGTGTTGAGGAGGAGGAGAGTGTTGAGGAGGAGGAGAGCGCTGAGGAGGAGGAGAGTGCTGAGGAGGAGGAGAGGGCTGAGGAGGAGGAGAGGGCTGAGGAGGAGAGCGCTGAGGAGGAGGAGAGTGCTGAGGAGGAGGAGAGCGCTGAGGAGAAGGAGGGGGCTGAGGAGAAGGAGGGGGCTGAGGAGGAGGAGAGTGCTGAGGAGGAGGAGAGCGCTGAGGAGAAGGAGGGGGCTGAGGAGGAGAGGGCTGAGGAGGAGGAGAGTGCTGAGGAGGAGGAGAGCGCTGAGGAGAAGGAGGGGGCTGAGGAGGAGAGGGCTGAGGAGAAGGAGAGGGCTGAGGAGGAGGAGAGCGCTGAGGAGAAGGAGGGGGCTGAGGAGGAGAGGGCTGAGGAGAAGGAGAGGGCTGAGGAGGAGGAGAGGGCTGAGGTGGAGGAGAGGGCTGAGGAGAAGGAGGGGGCTGAGGAGGAGAGGGCTGAGGAGAAGGAGAGGGCTGAGGAGGAGGAGAGGGCTGAGGTGGAGGAGAGGGCTGAGGAGGAGGAGAGGGCTGAGGAGGAGAGCGCTGAGGAGGAGGAGAGGGCTGAGGAGGAGAGCGCTGAGGAGGAGGAGAGTGCTGAGGATGAGAGTGTTGGGGTGACGCTGGGCCGCTGCACCAAAACACCTGCCTTTTTTTTATTTTACTGAATTCAACCCAGAACCTAATTTCTACATCTTTATGCTTCGCCATCGGCAGATACGTGCGTTAGCATCGGCCCACAGTCCCCACATCAGTGCATCCCTAATAACCCTAAAAGCATATGCTCCTGTAAGGTGCGGTTTCAGACTTACTTGTGAGTCTGGTCGAGCTCCAGCAAGGTGGAGAGGGCTGAAGCACCTTTCTTGCCCAGTGGAGGAGCCATAGGCTCTGGAGGGTAAGCAGAGAGAGGACCGCTCACCTGAAGCCCCTTTAAAGCAGCTCCTTTCTAAAAAAACACACGAACAAAGACAACAGCAGAGAGGATCAGACGGGCTGGCTGGTCAGACTATCTCACTGGACTGCTTGTGTTCTTCAAAGGCTTAAAGCAGCGGTAAGTGAGAATTGCTACTTCTTGCTCCTGGGCTCCCTTTACAGCTGGGAAGTGTTTGAGCCGCCACTAAAGGACACGCTTTACACATGCATTTCTGGACAGGCTGAGAGCTCCATCCATCCTATCCATTTATCTATCCACCCATCCATCCATCCATCTTTCTATCCCATCCATTTATACATCCATTTATCTATCCATCATCTATCCATTTATCCATCCATCCATCCATTTATCTATCCATCCATCCATTTATCCATCCATCCATTTATCCATCCATCATCTATCCATTTATCCATCCATCCATCCATTTATCTATCCATCCATCCATTTATCCATCCACCCATTTATCCATCTATTTATCCATCCATTTTTCCATCCATTTATCTATCCATCTATTTATCCATCCATTTTTCCATCCATTTATCTATCCATCCATCCATCTATCCATCCATCTATCCATCCATCCATCTATCCATCCATCCATCTATCCATCCATTTATCCATTTATCTATCCATCCATCCATTTATCTATCCATCCATTTATCCATTTATCTATCCATCCATCCATTTATCTATCCATCCATCCATTTTTCCATCCATCTATCCATTTATCTATCCATCCATCCATTTATCCATCCATCCATCCATCTATCCATTTATCTATCCATCCATCCTTTTTTCCATCCATCTATCCATTAATCTGTCCATCCATCCGTTTATCCATCCATTTATTCATCTATTTATCCATCCATTTTTCCATCCATTTATCTATCCATCCATCCATTTATCCATCCATCCATTTATCCATCCATCCATCCATTTATCTATCCATCCATCCATCTATCCATGTATACATCCATCTATCCATTTATCTATCCATCCATCCATTTATCCATCCATCCATTCATCCATCCATCTATCCATGTATACATCCATCCATATATCCATCTGTCTATCTGTCTGTCTATCAATCTATTCATCCATCAATCAATCTATCTATCCATTTATCTATCTATCAAAAGAGATATTTCCACACATTTCTCTATAAAAGGGACTACAATCCTATGTATATTACATTATAAGAAACACTGATAACAGAAATGAATGGATTCGGATAATGAGGTGAAATTCCCGTCTGAATGAAACTGAAATGAAAAACTGAATGAACTGAAGATCACTCCCTTACATACATCACTCAGTCTGGTCTCTAGAGGATTCACCCTCCTCCACTCCTAGACGTTCCCTTAACTCACCCGGATGATGCGGTCGGATCGATGGCGTCGCCGGATCCTGTTCAGTCCCTCCAGGAAGCGGATAAATCCGTCCAGAAGAGCCCAGTCCCCAGAGGCCCCGGAGCTCCCTGCCCCCGGCCCGTCTCCATAAACGTCCCAGTGACCCTCGCCATCCGCCACGCGTCTGGCGCCCCCAGCAGGCAGCAGGAGAAAACGCGTCCGCCAGAACTTCAGGGAGTCGATTAGGCTGTGGAGTGGAAACATGACTTAGCACCGTGCTGTGAAATCTGCTTCACCAAGAAATCCAGCAATCCTCTGACTGTTCAATGCCACTGGGTTTAGTTATATGGCATACTTCCGTCCATATTACATACACTATATGTCCAAAAGTTTGTGGACACCCCTTCTAATGAATGTATTCAACTGCTTTAAGTTGCACCTATTGCTGACACACATAGCTTGTCTAGTCCCTGTAGAGCAGATAAACAAACATGAACCTATTGGCACCATGCTGCCTAATGCCAGGCTATGTGGGCTAGAGGGATCCTGTTCAGAGGGGTATAAAGCCCCCCAGCATTAAGCTGTGGAGAAGTGGAAGAACTGAGTACTCTGGACTGATAGTGGTGGTGCTCCATCTAGTACTTTTGAATGGGATGAGGTGGGGTGGTGATCATCCAACATCCTGACCTCACCAACACTCTCGTCACTGAACGCAATCAAATTCTCACAGTAATGTTCCTCCAAAATCTAGCAGAAAGCCTTCTTCCCTGGACAGTAGAGACAGTTACTCCAACAAAAGCAGGATCAACTCTTTAATGGCCTCGATTTCAGTAGAAACTAGGAATGAGCAGGTGTCCCAATACTTTTGTCCATACAGTGTGGTTATCATCAGGCTACTGAACACCTCCGCATGGTTTGAGTGTGTCGAACATGTTCTCATGATGTATTAGGCTGCAAGCAGTAGAGCTGGAGCAGGAGTGTGGAGATGACCGGTGTACCTGAAGTCCTCCGAGCCGGCAGAGCAGATGTACTGATCCAGATAGTTCCACTTATACTCCTCCAGCCGCTCGTGACTGAACTCCACCCAGCAGGGCACAAAGTGGCCTTCCGCATGAGGAGGACACAGGCTGTAGCTGTACTGGATCTGTGTGGACTCGTACGGATACCTGTCACACAAACACACACACAGTGAGATTAGACTACACGTGTGCAGTAAGTGTGTGTAGTAATCACCAGTGTATTGATGTCATTAGTGTGTCGGTGTGAGAGACTGACTTGGGCAGGTAACGAGTGACTGTGATGATTTTGTCTTTCAGACAGACTTTGTGGAAGGTTCGGCCCATACTGAGCCAAAACAAGCTCTCCTCTTCCTCCGCCTTCCTCCGAGACACCAGCCCTGAAAATGAGAAAGAGAGAGAGTGCGCGAGAGAGAGTGCGCCTGAGAGTCAATAACATGGCATCACAATCTACATTTTAATATCAGAAACATTAAGAAAGACAAGTTGGATCTGCAGGGGAAATAAACTGAAGGGGGTTACCTCTGGAGTAGAGTGGGCTGCTGCTGAGGGGCGGGGCAACAGTGGGAGGGGCTTTCCTGCTGTTGGGCTGGACGATGATCTGATAGCCCTGCATCAGCCTCTGACAGATAAACTCCTCAAACACACGTGGAGCGGTCATTATAGGAGCCTCATCATCACGCCTGACACACACACACACACACACACACACACACACATTAATGCAATATATAATACTATATGTCCCACATTAGCACCATCTGCCTTATAGTAAGTCCCACAGCTCTGACCTGTCGAGGCATGATCTCCACAAGACCTCTGAAGGTGTCCTGTTGTATCTGTACACCTTCAGGCGTTACAGCAGATCCCTGAGCTCATCCATGACCATCAATGAGCCTTGGGCACCCATGACTCTGTGCCCAGTTCACTGGCTGTCCTTCCCTGGAGCACACCACCACTTTAGGTAGGTGCTCACCACTGCATACCAGAAACACCCCACAGGACCTGGCTGATTTCTACCCAGTCGTCTAGAACATCACAGTCCGGTTCTTGTCAAAGTGTCTCAGATTCTAACGTCATTTTTTTGCCCTGCATCAACACCTTCCAGAACTGACCGTTCACGTCCTGCCTAATAGATCCACCCCTTAACAGGAGCCCCTGTAGATGATGTCATGTACTAATGTGGTACTAATGTTATGGTTGATAGATGGCAGATTATATATATATAGACGTTTATCCATGAACAGACTAAGATTAGGGCCACCAGCAGAAACAGAGAGAGTACAGATGGCTGAGCTCTAGTTCAGCTGAGTCACTGTGAAACTCTGTAAATGGGACAGAAGGTCCTGTAAGGTCAATATGATGGAACGCTGGACTTCAGCTACTGTATTCTGTTATACACTATGCAAAAGTGTGTGTGTGTCTGAGAGTGTGTATGTGTGTCCATAAAAGTGGGTTTAAATCCACTGAGGCTTATAAAACCATATGGACCTGCGAGTGTCTATGAATGTGTGTGTGTGTGTGTGTTTGTACATGTGAGAGAGATAAAGAAAGAGATAGAGTGTGTATGTATCTGAAGTGTTCCTCCACCGGTCCTGTTAACCGTTAACTGCTGTTTCTTAACTACACTGGCTGCTGATTACTGGGACAAGGTTTGAAGAGTCTGGGTGTATAGAAAGCTTTGACATTTGCATCTGCTGGTCTTGGTCTCCTGGTGACCGTGAACAAGCCATGACCCTAATAAGCTTTAATAATAAGTAAGGGCTGAGAGCGTGGTAAAGGATCATTTGAGAGCTTAAGGTTTCTTTCTTTATTTCTCCACTCTGACACAGATATTAGAGAAGTGGTTCCCAAACCAGTGCATGACTGCATAGTATAGATGCTGAATGGATGGATGTGTATGGTTGGCTGGATGGAAGGATGGATAAACATATAGATGGTAAATGGATGGATGGATGAAAAAAAGATATGGCTGGATGAATGGATGTATATGGTTGGATGGAGGGATGTGCATGGTTGGATGGATGTATATGGTTGGATGGAGGGATGGGTGTATATGGTTGGATGGATGAATGAAAAAAATATATATGGTTGGATGGATGTATATGGATGGATTGATGATGAAAAGATATATGGATGGATGGATGTATATGGATGGATGGATGGACATACATGAATGGATGGATGGATGTATATGAATGGATGGATGGATGAATGAAAAAAATATATATGGTTGGATGGATGTATGTGGTTGGATGGAGGGATGGATGCATATGGTTGGATGGATGAATGAAAAGATATATGGTTAAATGGATGGATGGGTGGAATAACATGTATATGGTTAAATGGAAGGATGTATATGGTTGGATGGATGGATGGATGAATGAAAAGATATATGGTTGGATGGATGTATATGGATGGATGGATGAAAAGATATATGGTTGGATGGATTGATGTATATGGACAGATGAATGGCTGTATATGGATGGATGAATGAAAAGATATATGGCTAGGCGGATGTGGTTAGATGGATGGATATGGTTGGTTAGATGGATGGATATGGTTGGTTGGATAGATGGATATGGTTGGTTGGATAGATGGATATGGTTGGATGGATTAATCACTGAATTAATATGTGGGTAAATGGATGGATTAATACGTGTATAGTTGGTTGGATAACTGTCAAAAAACATTTCTGAGTAATTAATGTATTACTCGACTAAAGTAGTGGTTGGTGTGGCGTTATAGGCAACAACACCACCCTGCCCTAGAGGATGGATTACCTGACTCATGGATGTACTGGCCAGCTAGTTCAAGCAAACGCTAGTGTGTGTGTGTGTGTGTGTGTGTACCTGTCCAGGTCAGTGTGTGGCAGCAGGTCGTAGCAGCCCTCGGTGTAGTCATTCTGCAGCGTTTGGCGGTCGGGGAAGTAGTCGGTGGTCAGGGGGAGGCAGGCGGGCGTGGTCAGAGACTTCCAGTCCACCCCGACCGTACAGCAGAAACTAGGCACTGTCGGGGGTGCAGACAGCAGCAGGGCTTCAGGGGCACATGCACACGTACACACGTACACACACACACACACACACACACACACACACACAGTGCCCCAGTGCAGACATACACACAACCCACAACGTACCATGTAACAAAAAAAACAAAAAAACAAACAAACACATTCACACATAACGCCCAATAGGAAGGCAGGGGGGGGGGGTAGAGAGAGAGAGAGAGAGATAGAGAGATATGGAAGCAGACACAAAAGTAAGAGGTTCATCCGACAGAGAGAAACACACAAAGACAAGAAAAAAAAAGAGAGAGAGAGAGAGAAAAAGAGTGAGAGAGAGACACAGAGAGAGAGTGGGAAGAGAAAAATAGTGTTACTGTCATTGTCTTCATTGTATCTGATGCTGCTGCTGTTGATGCTAGTGCAGGGCAGAGCGTGCTCAATTAATCATGCAGTCCTTTGGGGATTAGAAGGAAATCTGTGAGTTACAGGGTGCAGTGTGAACAGGTGAATTACTTACACACATACACACACACACACACACAATCACTCAGTAGAGATCAGAAATTCTGTCCATGTGTGGCATGCAGAGGGGAATACTGATCTGTGAGCGGTGAGACTGAGCGTGGCAATTAACTGGTGATTAACTGGTGATTAACTGGTGATCAATAAGAAATATTGGGGAAGTGAGGATGAACCAAAAAAAAGGAGAGGATCAATCCACGTGAAATGACCAAAGATCTCCCAACTGACCATCTCAGTTCCTCCCCTGCTTTAGACCTTGCCCCCTCGGTCATTACCTTAATGCATATTGTTTACACGATATGGACAAAAGTATTGGGACACCTGCTTCAAGGCTATTAAAAAGAGCTGATCCTGCTTTTGTTGGAGTAACTGTCTCTACTGTCCAGAGAAGAAGACTGCTTTCTACTAGATTATGGAGTAGAGCATTGCTGTGAGGATTTGATAGCGTTCAGCAACAAGAGCGTTAGTGAGGTCAGGATGTTGGATGATGATCACCACTCAACCTCATCATCTCCAACTCCCCAACTCATTCCAAAAGTACTAGATGGAGCTCCACCACCTCCATCATTCCAGAGAACACAGCTCTTCCACTGCTCCACAGCTCCTCAATGTTGGGGGGCTTAATACCCCTCTACTAGCCCACGCCTGGCAATGGTATTATTAGGCAGCATGGTGCCGATAGGTTCATCATGTTTATTATCTGCTCCAGAGAGTCCTATTCTATTGGCATTTGCTGACGGTCATCTAAATCTGAGATGGTCAGTCAGAAACCTGTTCTGAGGTGATCTGAGGTGGATTTTCCGGTAGGAAAAAATAAAAGTGCCCAAAGAAATGAGAAAAACATCGAGAAGAGGTCTGAAGAATCCCAAAAGAAGACTAAAGCGGAGAACGGAGGGAGAACCAACAGCGACAGATCTAATTTGAGGGCAGGAGGAACTTTTACTCATCAAGCTTTCACCCTAGACTCCACCAAGAACGCCAGGGGGAACTTGCCAAAGGTTCCTGAAGAACCCTACAAGAACCATCTAGTACCTTCTGGACAGAAAAAAAGAGAAGCAGTTCCCTTTCAAACACTCCTGATTGGAATCAGAGGCATGAGAGAACGCTGGCCGCTACATTTAAGGCAGATGAGGAAGGGTCCACCAGAGCGTACACACACAGATCACACACACACACATACACACACACACACTTTCTGCTCCCCCAGAACTCATACACATGCATCTGTCAGTGAGTCACTACGAACAATGTGTAACCATGTGTCTGTGAATTCGTGAAGAGGTGTACAAGAGACAATGTAAACATCTGCAGGTGTGTATTTATACATGACAGCTGGACACTCACTTGGGTCCGGGCTGCTGGAATACTCTTCGAAAGAGCCACGGTTCACAGGCGTGCCTGCAAAGATAAATACATCATAAAACATTTTTACTTCTACTTCTCACATTTTCCCCCAATTATCTGAACTTTCTCCTCCTTACATGTTAAAAACAGCCTCGTTCCTCCTATTTCATTTCCCTTTGTTTTCATTCCGGCTCGTCATCAATAAAAACCCTCTCCAGATAAATCTCTCCATCCGGAAAGTGAGAGTCTGATCCTGATTGGATGAGAAGTATAAACAGACACCCTCTCTGACTCCCTATTGGTTTATAAGAGATCCATCACACCTGCACACGTCCCGTCCCTCTCCAGCGAGCTCACAGCAGACGTCTGTAGTCTAGTATGAAGACTGTGTCCGTGGCAGAGACTCAAGAGAGCTGCAGTGAAACGTCCCGACTGAGCCCCACATTTACATTCCAATAAAGCTTATTGATCACACGCCTCTGAAGTCTGACTTTCTGCAGCTTTACAGAACTTCTAGACAACGACTCCTCATATTTTCCTCCATGAAGCTCATGTTGATGCTCAGTAGAGCACAGAGACGCTCCTTTAATAGAGCTGATATTACTGAAATGCTTCATTTTCAATGGGCAGATCTGCAGCTGAAACAGGAGCCTAGTGCAGCCCAACATTTTTAACATCAACATTTTAATAGATCATTCTCCTCATTATGGCTTTTAGAGAAATGGGGTTTTGGGAGGGGGGAGGGGGGGAGGGTAGTGCACTATAGACCCCTGTGACGCAGCCTAAGCTTTCGGTCTTTGTTTTCCTTCCATTACTTTTACTTTTCTACTTGAAGTGGTTCTGAAACCAGTACTTTTACACTTTTACTGGAGTAAAAAGCTTCAGTTGATACTTCAGCTTCTATAGAAGTCTGTTAAACCCTCGTATCTCCACTCTCTTCTACCTGAGGAATTCTACCTGGAGACTCTGCACTGCTCATTGTTTATTCACCTTCATATAGTCTCTATATATTTGTTGTGCAACTACATATATCTAAATAAATACAAAGAAAATACCCCAGTGTAAACACACACTGATCACGTCAGATAGACATCAACTGTCTATCTAAAAAAGTGCCAAAAGTATTGGGACACCTGCTCATTCACTGTTTCTTCTGAAATCAAGGGTATTTAAAAGAATCGATCCTGCTTCTGTTGGAGTAACTGTCTCTACTGTCCAGGGAAGAAGACTTTCTTCTAGATCTTGGAGGAGCATTGCTGTGAGGATTTGATTGCATTCAGCGACAAGAGCATTAGAGCAAGAACAGAATGTCAGGTGAGCACCTCTCCACCTCATCTCCAACTCCCTAGCTCTTCCCAACACTTCCACTCTACAGCTTCACTTTGCTCTACAGCTATTCTATCCTATTCTATTGGTAGTACTTCTCTACAGGGACTAGACATGCTCTGTGTGTGTCATTTACATTGATGTCAGTTCTACACTGAACCCCTTCAGCTGAGAGTATACCTGTGTGATGCAGGTGTAGTGTACCTGTGCTATTGCTGCTAGCTGAGCTACCAGAGTAATCATCATTCCCTCCACTGATGTACAGCCCGTTCTCTCCAGTCTGACGAGAAGCTGCTCTCCTGTAACACACACACACACACACGTAATCTTACTTTATAATTTTATCAAATAATCAAAATCTTTAAGCACACACTATTACATGCTAAACTGGTGTGTTACACAGCGACTAGAGCTCTCCTCTCCGTCCACACACACTGCCGGTGTGAGGGGACCTGAGCTCAATTCGCAAATTCACCTCTGCACTACAAAGCACTTTAGAGGTCACCCTAAAAAAAACCCTAATCCTTTAGTTAATGGTTCATGTTTATGGCCTCATTTCTGATGGGTGTACTAGTAAATCACCTCTTACGGTCATTAAGCTTGGATTAGTTCCCCTCAGGCGCTGCTCCAGTTAGGAGACTCCTAGTAAGCCTCTTCTAGGGCAACAGTAGGGAGTTGGTCCATATTTTACTGCAGTGACAGGCTCCACTTTTCAGAGAAGGCTTTACACCAGACTAGTGTTTCTCAGACCTGTATAAAGTACTAGAGCCCCAGACCTGAGTAAAAGTACAGGTGCTCCATCAAATAAAGTGACTTGAGTAGAAGTAGAAGTTCTTTAAGCTCCAGACTTAAGTAGAAGTACTAAAGTACTCAACATTTTCTGTACTTAAGTACTGCAGGTAGTTTAGTATTCTAAAAAGTACTACTTAAGTACTGAAAGTAAAAGTACAGTACTGTGTTTTGTAGTTCTTACAGAAAAGCAGTCAAAAGTTTGGGTATCAGCGTTTTTTTTATTAGTTCAAATGCTCAGACTTGAGCACTGTCTCAGTTCCTCTGGCTGTAGTAGAAGGACAGGACTGTAGAAGACAGAGTTCATGAAGATAGTCTTCAGTTCACTCTCTAAACAAACTCGCCCAAAAGAGAGAGTTTAAAAGGGTGACCGGATGCTTCTGGAGATATAGTGCACTCGTCTGACCTGCCCGTGGCCTCGTGATAGGCCAGTTCCAGCAATTCGGCAGAGGTGTGGGCGGGGTCTCTTTGCTCACTGCCCTGCAGCTCGGCCATGTTCTGTCGCGTCTGATGGTGAATCTGAATCGCTTCGCCCGTCGGACCTGACACACAGAAAACACACCGACACGGGACCTCTGAGATGTGTGTGTGGAGTTAGGGATGCAGGATTTATATATATTTTAATACATCATGAGAAATATTAATAAATGATGAAAAAAATGAAAATATTAACTTGCAGTCCTAGTGTGTGTGTGCGAGAGTGTGTGTGTGTGTGTGTGTGTGTGTGTGTGTGTGTGTGTGTGCTTCACTGACCCACAGGAAAAGTGTGCATCCAGCGTCTGCGGTTGGATGTGAGTTTCATGGGCATGCGTGACGGAGCAAAGGGGTTGATGAGGGCTCTCTGAGGTGTGTACCCCCCCGGGCGGATATGCAGAGTGGACTCAGCGCTGCCCACGGTGAACCGGCCAGGAGCACTCGAGTCCCGCTGAGACTCCACCATCTTCTCCAACAGCTCTGACGGAGACAAAATCAACACGCCACAGAAAGCAAACAGCGCTGAGCACACACAAAAGTTTGGGGACACTGTTGTTGTCTTCACATTGAATTCTCATTCAGTTCAGAAAAAAATATTCACTTTGTGACACATGAATGGGCAGACAGAAATTACCCCCCCCCATTCTCCGTCCCAAATAAGTATTTTCCTGACCTCAGTAAATCTGTGAGCCTCGATTTCAGCTCATATTATGAGCTGAGCCCAGTTTTCACTGTGAAACTGGAGCCGGAGCGTACCTCGCGTGCAGCTGGTGTACCCGAGCGAGCTGCTGACCTCGTACTGGCCGTGCACCTGCCGCGGGATCAGCAGCATGTTGGAGATGTGTCCCAGACTGTCGTCTGAGGCCAGACTACGCTGCTCATCGGGGCCCCCTGCTGGACGTACCGGGGGAGAGCAGCCCCCGGTGCCACCATTCAACTCTGCTGGACCCCAGCTCTTTCTACTGGCCTCTCTGTCCCTGCTTGACCTGCAACAGCAGAGCAGATAACAAGAAAATATGAAAAGACATTATTTTTTTCATTTAATAAACAAATTAATAAAATGCCAATTAACTGCTAACTGCTATAAGGTCCCACTGGCCTATTCGCCTGGATAAATAAAAAAATGACATTAATTAAATATGGAAAAATATTGGTGGAATATTTTAACAGTAAAACTGACATTAAACAGAAAGTGCTGCCTGTTTTAATCTACATAATGTAAATACAGACAAAATTTTTACCCCCTCTAAAAATAATATTAGAATAAACACTTATAATAACACTCCTACAGAAAGTGGTGGTGGTTCTCCATCACTGTGTTCATCATTAGAACATCTCCAAAGTTCTCCTCTCTCATGGAGTCTAGTATTATTTAGAGTTCTCCTCAGATCAACACCTGGTTTGGTGGTAAATCAGGGCTTAATGATGGTAAATCAGGTGAGCTGCTGCTGCTGCTGCTGCTGCTGATGCTGATGGAGGTGAACACATCCTCCACGCTGTGCTGGCTGGACTGGGGGGCGTCCAGGAGAACCCTGGAGGAACCGAGCTCTGTTCTTCAGACTAGCTCACATATAACTAATAATGCACTAAACTAATAATAAATTATAAAATAAATAATATATAATGAAGAGCAAATCAGGCTGGTGTGTGTGGTGTGATCGTATGCAATGATTGTTTATTGTTTATGTACGCAAACCTGAAGTTGGTGCTCCTCTGGGCTCTGGAAGGTCCAGGAAGTCTGAAGACCTGGGCATCATGGGCATCGTAGTCCACCTGGATGGGCAGGCTGTTCTCTGAGTCCTTTGGAGCCCCAAGAGCTGAAAGAAACGAATGAATTCATGTTTTATTAATAACAAAATCATCAGAAAAACAGAAATGAAGGACTTCTATAAATAAACTTACAGTGGTCTTTACTGCTCTTCGATTTTTCAGCATGGAGCTGTAATTACAGAAGAATTATAGAAGAACACAAGAAGGCACAGGAGCATGTGGAGTTCTGCTCTTATAGGTGGAACTGAAGAGCGTTAATCCAGAACAACAGCAGCAAAGATCTCAAACTCACTGTCAGTTATCACACAACATACACAAGCAACTCTAGACACAACACAGAATCCTAAAACAACAAGCAGTGCCATGTAATTATCTGTCAAAAGTATTTGGACACCTGTTCATTCATTTTTTTCATATGAAATCAAGGCTATTAAAAAGAGCTGATCCTGCTTTTGTTGGAGTAACTGTCTCTACTGTCCAGGGATGAAGGCTTTCTACTAGATTCTGGAGCAGCATTGCTGTGAGAATTTGATTGCATTCACAACAAGAGGGTTAGTGAGGTCAGGATGTCGGATGATGATCACCACCCCACCTCATCTCATCTTATCCCCACATCCCCAAGTCATCCCAAAAGTACTAGATGGAGCTCCACCACCATCATTCCAGAGAGCACAGTTCTTCCACTGCTCCACAGCTCAATGCTGGGGGGGCTTTATATCCCTCTACTAGCCCACGCCTGGCATTAGGCAGCATGGTGCCAATATGTCCATCATATTTATCTGCTGCAGAGAGTCCTATTCTATTGGCAGTACTTCTCTATATGGACTAGACAAGTTGTGTGTGTTTGTGTGCATTTGCACATCGGTTTCAGCAATGGGGGCAACTTAAAGCGGCTGAATGCATTCGTTAGAAAGAGTGTCCACAAATAGTGTAGTTTTTAATATGAAGCATTTAGATTCTTTGAAATGTATGGTGTTAATTTTATTAAAACCTCAATATCAATATTATTTTAATTACAGTCTAATTCTGGATATTATTATTATTATTATTATTATTACTAATTTATACAGGATGCTAATTTATTATACTGTAACTTATTATGCTATGTTTATTAGAACCTCACTTTAGATGATGGACTTCATTATGGATATTTTTTATTAGAAAACTGGATATTAACTTGTTCTAATCCAGATTAGAATTGATTACAGTTCTGAACTCTGCAACTTTAAGCTCTTCATTTTTGCCTCTGTTCTCCCACTGTTAGTCACACAGCGCGTCCCAGTTCAGGGGCAGCATCCGTCTGAGGCCGTCTCGTGAGGGTGGACCCCAAGCCAGCCAACATATCCCAAAATTCATTGCATGCCAGCGAGGATATCAATAGACACACTTTTGCTGAAATTTGTTGTTGTTATTTTTAATTATTATTTCGTGAATAATTCGTCTAATTTCGGTTCAGCCTACGAAGTCTACGAAGCCTTGATAGGCTACGCCTTTGTCGACTACATCTGAAGAAGTCATGTGATCACTCACCTTCCGGCCGGCGAGTTTAATTCTGGGGGTGAAACAGCTGGACGAGCCCTGACTCTTCGAGGTGTAGAAGCTGTAAAATCAGCCCAGCTTTAATTCTTTCACCGAACAAAGCACTTACAGAATTACAGAGTCACCACAGAGAGAGGCAATGACTCACAGAGTCACCACAGAGAGAGGCACTGACTCACAGAGTCACCACAGACAGAGGCACTGACTCACAGAGTCACCATAGATAGAGGCACTGACTCACAGAGTCACCATAGATAGAGGCACTGACTCTGTCAGACAGTGTCAGTCACAGTCTCATTCACAGTCATTCTTTTTTTTATAATAATAAAAAATAATGATCATTATTAATAATTAATAATTTAATCATATTTTTTATGTATAATTTGTTTGTCAAATGTTTCCTCCCCCCAAATATGGTACTTCCAATTAACCCACCAATTCATAGCTCCCCCTAGCACTAGCAATGCTCCCGACACCAAGCGGGGTAAGGACCCCTTTCATTCATTCATTTAATTAATTTCAGATATTTTTATTATTGTTACTATTAATGTCATTATACTATTAATTATAACTATTATTATTATACTGTAATATTAGCATTATCAGTGGCATACAATAATTATGCAGTACCAGTTATGTTACTGCCCATTAACCCACCCATTCGTAGCTCCCCCTAGCACTAGCAATGCTCCCGACACCAAGAGAGTAAGGACTTAAGGAGACACACGTCTCCTCCCACACAGTAAGGCGGCGGGCCCCCAGGTCCACCACACTAGCTAACAGATACCTGTGCTGGCCAACATCGCTTTAAGAGTGATGAGGGGAGAGAGCGCCATCTAGTCACCCTCAGTTGTGCTCTCTCAGACTTCGACCGCTGATGGCAAATCGACAACCCCCCACCCACCCCCCTCGGGGAATAGTGGCAGTGCAGCCACTCAGAGCCCCACCACGAACCATTTCTACAATGACTCTGACATTCACCCATGTTTCCTAATTTGGGACAAGCCACAGAGACGAGTAACCAAATATTAGGGACTAATCCATTCCATTCCATGTGACTACATTTGTGTCTGAGGAGCTTTTACAGGTCTTACGAGACCACAGATAAACGAGGATGATGATAATAATAATGACAGTAACCCAACCAGGTCACTCTACGAGTTTCAGGCTTGCTCCACCTACAGGAAGAGAAAATCATGCTTTCCCAGCAGTCCTTTCTGCAGGTTTACCTGTGATTGATCCAGTGGGGCAGATTGTAGTCGTCCAGTCTGGAGTCACCGGGTACTGTTCTGTTGTGTAACTGAGGAGAGGGAGAACGTGAGGTCACTGGACTTTACCAAATAAACTGTGGTCACTTAGCAGCATCATATCTGGTCATAATAACACACTGAAGAGTGCAGGGCTAAACACAGGTCACTGGGCAGTGGTGGCTCAGCGGTTAGAGCTCCGGGCTATTAATGACAGGGTTGTGGGTTCGATACCCGGGCTCGGCAAGCTGCCACTGTTGGGCCCTTGAGCAAGGCCCTTTACCCTCTCTGCTCCCCAGGCGCTGGCGCTGGCTGCCACTGCTCTGGGTGTGTGTGTGTACTCACTGCCCCTAACACGTGTGTGTGTGTGAGTGTGTGTGTGTGTCGCAACCACAAATGGGTCAAATGCAGAGAACACATTTCGCTGTACATAGTGGAACAACGATTAGCCACAACATTAAAACCTAATATTGGCTAATATCGTGTAGGTCCTCCTAGTGCCACTAAAACAGCCCTGACCCATCAAAGCATGGACTCCACGAGACCTCTGGAGGTGTCCTGTGGTATAGTCTTAGAAATAAAGGTGCTTCGAGTCACACCTCTCTATTACAAACATGTCTCACAGAACCATTTTAAACCTAGGGCTGGGCAATATGGCAATATTTTATTGTATCGTGATAAATTTCGTTATCGTGGTACACAATATGCTTTGTATCGTGGATATCGTCAGTGCTTAAAGAGCACTGATTAACTGCATGTATATTAAGAGTGTAATCAGTCTTATTTAATTTAATGGAGTATTCGGAGTAAAAATCACAGTACCCAGTACGTGAGAGTACTTAAATAGCAGTTTTAAAAATAAAAAAAAATTACACTATCGGTGCATTTTGTCTACATGGCAAAATATTGTGATAAATATCGTAAAAAATATATTTTAAATATGGCCCAGCTCTACCTTCATTTTTAAGAGTGTATCTGACACAAAGACTAACGTTAGCAGCAGATGCTTTAAGTCTTGTAAGTTGTGAGGTGGGCGGGGCCTCCTTGAGCATCAATAAGCCTTGGGCAACCATGACCCTGTCGTTGGTTCACCGGATGTCCTTCCTTGCATCACTTTTGGGAGGTACTGACCACTGCATACTGAAAAGTGAAACACCCCACAAGACCTGCCTGATGTTTTGGAGATGTTCTGACCCAGTCATTATCTAGAACATCAGAGTTTGGTTCTTGTCGAAGTGTCTCAGATTCTTACGCTTGACCATCTTTCACCTTCATCACCTTTAAGAACTGACTCGCTGCCTAATAGATCCAATAAAACTGGTCATTAATCAGCAATTAAGCCAAATGACAAGTGTGTGTGTGTGTGTGTGTGTGTGTGTGTGTGTGTGTACTGGATGTTAGCATTTGGCTACAAACCTTAAACAGTGGAACAGCATGGAGTGGCTGCTCTCCCATACACACCAGATCCACACCGATACCTGCCAATCAAAAACCACAATACTATTCAGGAACACACACACACACACACACACACAGACACACACACACACACGCACACACACACAGAGAGAACATCTCTGACCTCATCGGCATTCAATTCAATTTGGATTTCTCTGCACTCTGATATTTAGAGAATTTACAGAAGATCCAACTGTAGAAGGAGGCACCATTCACACAGTGCTGGAATTCATACAATATAAAACACTGCCAAGCCCCTCTAAGCCTCTCTACACACTCATTTTTAGGCGAAATATCTCTGGATATTCTCAATCATAATAAAAATAAATAAATGAATGAATTAATTTAAAAGTTGTTTTATGATCTATATTATATGTATCAACACTTCACATTAAAATCAATGTATAATTCTAATGTATAATGACATGCACCCATTAATATGAGCCCGCTACATACATCACTGCCACTGATGTACTTGCACACAATGCATGTGCAACCATACTGTACTGTACTCTTTAACTTTCTTTACTAAGTGGTTTTCTTTTACTTAGCTTTACTAGTGTATTTTTATTTTTTAATTATTATACTTATTATTGTTTCTTTTTTCATATTGATATTTATAAGAATTATGTCAGTAAATAAAGAAACTGCAAAGTAAGAATATCACTGCACAGTGTAACTGCTTGTTTCTGCAGTGCATGACAAAAACTCCTGAATCTCTTACTATACTCTTATAATCAGTATAATAATTTAAATAATTCAATTATTTAAAGTATTTTTAATAACTTTTGCTAAATCACTGTCTGGTTTGGGAATTACAACGTCTCTGATCACCCTACAGCATTATAGTCAGGACAGCTGAGAAGATCATCGGGGTCTCTCTCTCTCTCTCTCTCTCTCTCTCTCTCTCTCTCTCTCTCAATATAGTGGACGACTCCACCCACCCCTCCTACAGACTCTTCTCACTGCTGCCGTCTGGCAGAAGGCCCCGGGGCATCGCTTCCAGACTCTGCAACAGCTTCTACCCCCAAGCCATCAGACTTCCCCATACTCCATGTGCCTACTTGTAAACCTATCAGGATACTTCCTGTTAATTACTGTGTACATACGGGCTGTTCATATTTACTGCACCATGGTCCTGGAAGGAAGGTCATTCACAACCTTCACCGTGATCAACTACAACAATCCCAGACCAACCCTCAGATCAACAGATCGATTCAATCTTACACCGTTGTGTGTGAACCCACCGTTGTCAATCATGCGCTGTTTGGTGAGGATCATCAGGAGCCGGTCAACTTCGAACACGCCCACTCCCGGAGTGATGACCACAGACATCTGACCAGTGCGGTCAAAGTTACGGTTGATGTAATGTTTATCAAAGACTGCAAAGACAGACAAGGCCAGAATGTAGAAGATTAAACCCAATCTACTGGGTAAGACAAGGACAAGAGATCAACAACATAAAAACCTAAGACCCCCAGTGAGCAGCCAAAGACCACAGTGGCAGGAAAAACGCCCTCAGAGCTGGAGGAAGAAACCTTGGGAGAAACCAGTCCCATCCTCCTCTGATCAGAATTATTTATAAATTATTGATAAAAATTCACCACATAAGACTGTTCTACTGCTCAGGTGTGCTGACAATCACAAGATCATGACATAATATTTATAATATAGTATAACTAATATAATCATAGTAGTGATGGTAAGAGCAATGAAGGGTAATGGTGGAAACAGTGGCAGATAATTAACGTCCATGTCAGTTTTAACACGGTCATTAGACAGGTGTTATATGTATATATATGCATATATGTATAACATATACACATATGTAATATTTTACTTGATGTGAGATAAAAAAAAATACACCAAATAATTAATATTATAAGAATAATTAGTTTTAAAAAGTACTAAAAGTAATAAAGAGCTGTAAAAAAACAACAACTACAGACTATTATGTACAGATATAATTATATAAACATTCACAGAAAATGAAAAACATCTCTACAGCTGTGCAATTAATCATAGTGCAAATGTTATGTTCCAGTACTATGTTGCAGTTATAAAATATTATATAAATATTATCTATATGTAAACTCCAGACTGTACATACCGTTAAATGACAGGTTTATGGCTTCTAGATAATTGCCCTGAGCAGCAGTAGAGTTCTGACCACAGGGGAACCCGTCTGTGAAGACAAAAAAAAGAAATATATATATATATATATATATATATATATATATATATATATATATATATATATATATATTAAAGAAAATAGTTAATATTATAATCCTGCTCCTAACCGCTACCTGACCAGGTGTGCGAGTGTGTACCAGCTTCGAAACATGATATGGGCTGGTGTAGAAGAGTGTACCTGCTCCTTTGAGGCGCACTAGCACAGGGTACTGGATGAAGAGTTTCTTAATGGTGATCAGCAGAGACGTCCACTCGTCCCTGCGTTCATTCTGAGCCACCACCCTAAAACACAGCAGAGGGTTAATATGTTCATGACTCATTTCAGTTCATTTGCACCAATCCTGGCTACACACTTTTAACACATCACTACTACTGGATTTAATCTGAACTGCAGCACAACTGCAAACACACTTACATTTATGTTTAATTATAAAACTGGAAGTGGATATGGTTTTAAGAAGTCAAGTATTCAGATACTTGTTTAATAAAAACCCAATTATTAATGGGGTCAAAGCAATGTGTGATGAATTCTGAGACCTGTAGAAATCCTCATAATAGCGTCCTTCATGATCCTGTCTGATCGAGCCTCTTTGGCTCTCAGGAAACTCATCTAATGGAAGAAGAGAGAATCAACTACTTACAGGACATCAGTTAAATAAAATATTCTATTAAAGAAAATAGTCAATATTATAATCAGACGAGTAAAGAAAAGGAAGGCACTGACCGAGTGATTTAGCAGCATAAAAGGTGCGTGAGAACAGCACCACGGTCACCTCGTGGCTGCAGTTCTTGTCCTAAAAGAAGACAAAAGAGTTTGTGACTTGTTTTCAATCAATAACCAGCACAATACTGCTATTTCAAATTGAATATGCTATATGGACAAAAGTATTGGGACACCTGCTCATTCATCGTCTCTTTTGAAATCAAGGCTATTAAAAAGAGCTGATCCTGCTTTTATTGAAGTAACTCTCTCTACTGTCCAGAGAAGAAGACTTTCTACTAGATTCTGGAGGAGCATTGCTGTGTGAATTTGATTGCATTCAGCGACAAGAGCTAGAGGTAGTGAGCTCAGGCTGTTGGATGACCACCACCACCCCACCTCATCATCCCCAACTCCCTAACTCATCCCAATGGATTAGTATTGGATGGAGCATCATCACCATCATTCCAGAGAACACAGCTCTTCCACTGCTCCACAGCTCCTCAATGCTGGGGGGCTTTCGACCCCTCTACTAGCCCACGCCTGGCATTATGCAGCATGGTGTCAATAGCTTCAAGTTTATTTATCTGCTCCAGAGAGTCCTATTCTATTGGCAGTACTTCTCTACAGGGACTAGACAAGCTGTGTGTGGGTGTGCATTTGCACATCTGTGTCAGCAATGGGTGCAACTTAAAGTAACTGAATGCATTCATTAGACGAGGTGTCCAGAAATATTTGGACATATGTTGTACATCTAAAAGTCATGACTTTCACACGACTACAGTGATGTCAGACTCACCTTCCACTTGGCGAACAGGTCAGAGAGGAAACCATTAACGGCCTTTTCAAAATAGAGATCACCTAAAACACACACACACACACACACACACACACACACACACACACACACACACACACACACACACTGTATAAACGGACAGACCCCCTTTTGAAGATGGCTAACTATTAAGAATGCTAACTTGCACAGTATGGGATGCGGCTCTGCTGTAGAGTTACCATAGATGTCAAAGTCCCACATCTCACAGCTCATCTGGATGAATATGTACACCATAGCCGAGGTGGAGCGAAACACCACCTGCAGGACACAGACACAAGCACAATCCCAGCCTCATCACACTGCTCCTCCACCCTCACAGCGAACAGTGTGTGCTTTAGCTCATGAACAGTTATTTCCCATCCGTAGTCCATGAAAAACATCAGGTATCAGTTCAGAGTGTGTGTCACTATACACACACACACACACAGGAAGTGACCTGACTGCAGGAAATAAGCAGAATATGATGATGTCACCATGACCAGGGGATCGCTTGCTTGAATCCCGGTCATGCTGCTAGCCATCAGCAGTCGGAGCCCCGGGAGAGCACAATTGGCCTTGCTCTCTCCAGGGTGGGCAGACGGCACTCTCCCATTGCACTCCAGTGCAGTGCTGGCCAGCACTGGTGTCCGCTAGCCGATGCATGCATCAGAGCCGGGTAAGGCACGTGTCAGGCTTCCCCCTCCCAGTGTCGGGAGCATTGCATGAGTATATACCAGTGGAGGGACTGGTGATCTAAATTAGGGAGGATATGGGCTGAATGGTCAGTCTCTACTGGACTATATATAGCAGTCCAGTATTAATTAGTATGAATTGGCGTCACATCGTCACACAAATACCTTCTCCATTCATTTCGCTGATGTGGACCACACCCGGAGGTGAAGCGGGAGTCCGACTCGGAGTCCGAGTCTAGCTCCCTGTTAGAGTGGTGGTCCGAAAAAGAGGGAGTAGGTGGAAAAGGAGGGGGAGTGCAAAGTTTGTTCGGATGGTGATAGACTGTGAGGTGTGGGTATGTAAAGGGGATGAAGGCCTGGAGAAGGAGGGGTTGAGGGCAGGGTCCTTATGCTAACTTATTGCATCAGAATTTCATGATGAACGGACCAATAGAAATGCTCCGAAATTCTTTTCCATTGAAGTCCTGTAAGGTTGTCATTTCTGAGTTTTCTGCATGACAGTGGTGATATTTGATTTTTTCCTAAAGAAAGTGGCTGTATGGTCTATAGAAGCAAATACCGGATTTATAGACATGCTCAGCATTAAGATACTTCAGGGGCAAAAAAAACGGGTCAGGACCCTAATTAAACCTGATGTACTGTAATATTACTGTATTTATATGTATATATTACTGTAATAACTCTGGAAATGCGTATTACTCATCTGTTTTATCAAAAAACAACACATGGGGTGGACTGAAACTGGATTAGTAGTTGATATAATATAGAAAAAAAAAAAAAAAAAAAATATATATATATATATATATATATATATATATATATATATATATATATATATATATATCATTTTGATCCTGTACAGAACCCACAGACCACGAGACTGTGATCTCCAATACCTGATCAGATGCCTGTTGCTTATGTGGAGACTACACACGCAGACTGAACAGACTAAAACAGGGACAGGGTCGGGTCGGGGTTGGGGTGAGATTTAGAGTAGAGGTGTCTCACCCGCGTGTCCTCGCTGATGTAGCTACAGGTGACCTTCTCACCCTTCACCCACAGCTCACTCGCCTGCGCCCTGCAGTCAGGAGAGTACACAATGTAGAGACATAGTGATACACACACACACACACACACACACACACACACAGAATCCTAAAGAGCAAGGTGACTTGTTATCTTACCTGATTCCAGCAAACTCCACCTTCTGAGTCACATACGCGCACGTGCTCACCTGCAGAGGGGGAAAACGACACACTGTAAAGTCGACCTGAAATCTAATCAGACCCTTCTTCTGCCTTGTCGCCCGTTTTTTAATTTGGCATCACCAGCAGGCGGAGCCAAATCAAATAAACCAATATTATCAAGTTTATCCTCCATCGATCACCACGCCCTCCTATCACAGAGAGAAAATGCTCAGCTAGCTCACAGACTCTCTCTGATAGAGTGTAACTGAGTATTCATGATCGAATATACAAAAAAAATTGTATTATGGGGCTCAGAATGGTCCAGCGGATTAAGGTGCTGAATCCTGGGTCATGCTGCCTGCCATCAGCAGCTGGAGCTAGAGAGAGCACAACTGGCCTCGCTCTCTCCAGGTGGGTAGATGGCTCTGTCTCTGCCCTTACCCTTCCAGTGTCAGGAGCATTACATGTGATAGGGGGGGGGGAGCACTAACGAGTGTTTTCGGTAATTGGCTTTCTTTAATTGGGGAAGAACACACACACACACACACATACACAGCTCCTTTAGTGACAGACTGCTTCACCGCAAGTGTGTGAAGGAGCGGTATCGCAGGTCCTTCATTCCTGCTGCCATCAACCAGCACTGCTCCCAGCAGACCACATACACACACACTTAAACTACACACACACACATGTTCAGGGAATAGAGATCCCTCAATGTAAAAATCCAATGTGCAATCAACCCCACCCCTCACATGTGCAATTAAGAATCATTTGCAATAACCTGTAAATAATATTGTTATTGCTTTTTTACGTCTATTATTTATATAGTGTATGTATATATATATATATATATATATATAATATATATATATATATATATATATATATATATATTGGTAATTTATCTACGTTTTTGCATCTGAGTGTCTTGCTATCCCTTTTCTGCTGTGACACTGAGAATTTCCCCCCTGTGGGACTAATAAAGGATTATCTTATCTTATCTTATCTATATATATATATATATACACATATAGCACCCTTACCATTTTGGAGATACTAGGTTTTTGCATGGTAGTGGTAATGATACATATATATTTATATGTATTTTTTTTTATATTTAATATTAAAATATTCTTGATAAAAAAAATAAAAGCCAAATAATCTAGCAAGAGCACCTACACTACTTGAACAGTCTATCTGCAAATAAACAATAAAACATCCTAACTCGGCTCTACCGCCGTTACAGATACTGAGAGTGACCTACCAGACTTTTCTTGAGCCTCCACATGTCTCCTCGGCCGATGTACTGGTCTTTAAAGGTCAGTTCCACCAGATCCAGAGTCACATCCTGACAAACACAGACCAGGGTTATTAATTGCAAACATAAAAGCAATAATCCAACCCAAATAAAAACGAATGTTCCAGTGTAATGTTCTAGTTGCGGTTACTTCTGCAGAGCCAAGCTGGGGTGTCCATGGCTATGTTTTCGGTCTATGATCTAAAGGTCAGATTCGACTGTATGGATTCTATTTAACTTCACTGTAAAATCTCACCACGGTCTGATCTGATTATTGTGGTGCAATGGTGTGCATTATAATATGGAGTTTTGAGCACCTTGGGATCCACAATGTTTATAATGACATCCTGATAGGCTCGCAGCTTGAAGGCCTGAGCGACAGTCTGGTCCACACTGATTGTCTCTATAAGGACAGAAAAAATGACTTACTATTAGAGAAAGCTACAACCGGGACTGAAGGAGTTTTTTTTTTCCCAGTGTTCAACAAGACTGTACCTTTCTGCAGGTCTTCTTTCAGGCTTTTCACTTGCAGAAGGAGAGGACTAGACAGAGAACACAGCACCAAACCGTACATCTTTACATCATCACAGTTTTAACTGCTGATAATAAAGTATATCAAAGTGTAAATCAAGTGTTTTCTGATGATGGTGTTTCCTACCTAATTATTATGCTATTGCAATTGAACAGTATAGTTAAGACGGAGGTAATAACTCTCCGACCAGCAGGAGTTAACCAGCTCTGACACATCTGCATCATCTCAAAGCAAAACCACAGCAGTTCATCAGTCACCTGTATTCGTCGTTTGGGTGTGCGATCTCTACAATGTCTCCTAGTTTAACCTGAGGGAACACCTTCGGGTTCATCATCAGCTCATCATCTGAGGAGGACATAAAAAGTAATAAATAACATACATTTTCTAAAGTAAAAAAGTAAAGCTTCATTTCTGTATGTTTACACAGATAGGTATGGCTTCTAGAAGGCTTATAGGATGGGTACAGAAGGGTAAAAATGGGTATGGACAGGATGAGGGGACGTGAGTATAGAGAAGTAAGGGTGAAAATGGGGGTACAGATTGGATATTATACATGGCTACAGACTGACTAGGTTAAATCTGGTATTGACGGGTATGGTCATGGATGGGTATGGGAATAGTGGGTATGGGCATGGATGGGGATGGGTATGGGCATGGTCATTAATGGGTATGGGTATGGCCATGGATGGGTATGGATATGGCCATGGATGGGTATGGCCATGGATGGGTATGGCCATGGTCATGGATGGGTATGGGAATGGATGGGAATGGTCATGGATGGGAATGGTCATGGATGGGTATGGCCATGGGAATGGATGGGAATGGTCATGGATGGGTATGGCCATGGTCATGGATGGGTATGGCCATGGTCATGGATGGGTATGGCCATGGATGGGTATGGGTATGGGAATGGATAGGTATGGGAATGGATGGGAATGGTCATGGATGGGAATGGTCATGGATGGGAATGATCATGGATGGGAATGATCATGGATGGGTATGGCCATGGATGGGTATGGCCATGGATGGGAATGGCCATGGTCATGGATGGGTATGGGAATGGATGGGAATGGTCATGGATGGGTATGGCCATGGTCCTGGATGGGTATGGGAATGGATG
>NC_132893.1:33991690-34094190 GCF_030463535.1 Salminus brasiliensis
CTAAAATACAGCCGTTTTATGGACACACGACAAACTGCCCACAACTCTGTTAATGTCACGTGATCTCGGGAATGTGACATATTTATATGATATATGTAAATATTAATATTAATATAAAAATGAACCTCAGCTCGAGTTTTAAACTGGTGAAAGTGTTAAAGTGTGCTACAGAGGTCTCACCCCTCTCACCCCTCTCACCCCTCTCACTCACTCCGCCCGGCCACTCACCCAAAGCCAGACCCTGTGACCTGCTCACAGCCTGCAGCCCACTGCCTGTGTGTGAGACCAGCACTGGCCCAGTTCTCCCAGTTTCAGGTCCCGAAGCCCCCCAGTCCTCCTTCCCCTCCCCATAACAACAACAACAGACCCCTGCTCTCTTCTTCTGCCTCCGGAGAGCCCAGTGCCACGAGTGCAGCGCAGCGCCACCTGCTGCCAGGGAGGGACGCGGCAGGCTGAGTGAGCTGGTAGGGGGTCCCAGCACAGGCCTGATCCCCCGCTGGTGTGGATCATTTGCACAGCGGGGTCCCAGTTTCTAATTATCCCATATTAATGCAGATCATTAGCATTACAGTGTGGAAATCATTCACAGTTAATGGGGGGGGGGGGATTCCTTTAAAAGCTCCCTCGCAGAAAGTGATTATGAATATGCTGCCTGGGGTTGCCACCCGTCCCGTAAAAAAGTACAGAATGTCCTTTATTTGGTACTGAAATGTCGCGCCCCCTATTGAACCAATTGTGTTCCATATTTCCATAAATGTCCAGTACAGGCCAGAGGGGGAAGAGGCACGTCCTTGGCTGGACAGCGCAAATTGAGGCAAATTGTAAAATGGGCAAAAGCTTATTTTAGTAGACTGTTCTTTGTGGTTTGATTGATTATTTAGGATGTTCTGATCATTTGTTTAATATTCAGTAGTATTAGCTAGTATAAATATTATATATGGCCATTTAAAGAACAAATCATACTAATGGAATAATATTTAATAAATACATTCATTAGTTAAGAGAAAACCTTTATTCTTTAATATATATACACACTTCCTACATTAAAAATGTCTGTAGTCGGGCCCATGGGGTCATGGCCCAGAGGAGCCGTGGTGGGCGTCCCTTATTATTTTCATTTCTGAAAGGTGGCGACCCGAATGCTGCCTGAGGTATCGGTTCCTCATTTACCACAGTTCTGGGGGGTGTTTGATCTACAGTGTGTTCTAAAGGCCTTTTATGGTGGAGGGATGCATTCAGGGTGTGGTGAGGCAAAATAGTCCTCAAAGAAAATGGATTTGAGCAGATTTCCCACAGTTTTACCATTCCAGAGAAAACTCAGAAGACGGTGTAGGTTCACTGGTGGGTTTAGATTAGGGATACACCGATCCGATATTAGGATTGGGTATCGGTTACGATATCAATAAAATTAGCTGGATCGGGTATCGGTCCAGATATTAATAAAAGTAGCTGGATCGGGTATCAGTCCAGATATTAATAAAAGTAGCTGGATCGGGTATCAGTCCAGATATTAATAAAATTAGCTGGATCGGGTATCAGTCCAGATATTAATAAAAGTTGCTGGATCGGGTATCGGTCCAGATATTAATAAAATTAGCTGGATCGGGTATCGGTTACGATATCAATAAAATTAGCTGGATCGGGTATCGGTCCAGATATTAATAAAAGTAGCTGGATCGGGTATCAGTCCAGATATTAATAAAAGTAGCTGGATCGGGTATCAGTCCAGATATTAATAAAAGTTGCTGTGATCGGGTATCAGTCCAGATATTAATAAAAGTAGCTGGATCGGGTATCACTCCTGATATTAATAAAAGTAGCTGGATCGGGTATCGGTCCAGATATTAATAAAAGTAGCTGGATCGGGTATCGGTCCAGATATTAATAAAATTAGCTGGATCGGGTATCAGTCCAGATATTAATAAAAGTTGCTGTGATCGGGTATCAGTCCAGATATTAATAAAAGTAGCTGGATCGGGTATCGCTCCTGATATTAATAAAATTAGCTGGATCGAGTATCAGATTTTTAAGCCGATCCATGGAACCGATCCTTTCACTGTAATTTGTTGGTGTGAGACTGAACTAAATGTGCAAATAAATAAATAAATGACAAATGTCAGTTTAGTACATTTATATCTGTGTTCATTTGTTTTATTATATAAAGTAATGATTAAGTCAGTCCTGATGCCGTTAGTCTCTCCCACATGGTGAGGAGTACGGTTCATCAATTCAGCTATGGTACTGGACTGGTATTGGGTATCGACCGATATGCAGTTTATGTATCATATCAGAACTAAAGAAGCTGGATTGGTGCATCCCTAGTTTAGATAGTAAATAAAAAAGCTCTAATTTACTGAAAATGTATGAACTCTTAGCTTAAGGTTGTTTTTTTCTTAATTTTGTAAGGATTTAAATGAATAATGGAAAATAAAAACATGCCCCAAACTGATTAAAAGTTGTACAATTCAGCCTTAAAGGATAATGGCAATCGCAAATGGCTTCATAAAAAAAAAAAAAAGAAGTGTATTAGGAAAACATCAAGAAATTAATTAAAACTTTCTTATTAGTCCCCCCCCGTCCCCCGTCAATCTGCAGCAGATGAGGATTACAAAACACTGAATGAACTTATCTTACTTCACAAGACCCAGGTAATCAGTTCCACACTAAAAATCACCATAATGTATTTCAGCAGCACAGTGGCAGTGGTTAGAGAAGCTCAATACTGAGGCTGTAAAACACCATGATCAGCGTCCTGAATCCAGGGCGAGTCTCGGGTACGAACTGTGGCTTCAGATACGGTGGTTAATCTAATACACACTCAGCAGCGACTCGGCGAGGGTCCTTTGTGAGGAAACAGCGTGGATTTTCCCTTGCTTTCGACGTCCCCCTGTTCCTCTCAGCTTCCTCCTTTCGCTTCAGGTTAAGGTTCCGCAGAAGCAGCCCTCGATCAACAGCAGGAGGCCTTCCTCATCGCTTTGGCCTCAGGGTCTCCTGGTGCTTTATCAGCTTCTGCAAACAACGGCAGCACTGTGTTACCATTCAGGACGTACGGACCTGCAATTCAGCTCTGTGTAATCCCCCTTCTCCTCGCTCTCAGTCCATTTGCACAGACAACTGCTGTACAGCGACTGGTCCTCTGTATGGCCATCAGCCATAACATTAAAACCACCTGCCTAATATTGTGTAGATCCACTTGTGCTGGCCAAACAGCTCTGACCCACCGAGGCATGGCCTCCACATTCCTCTGAAGGTGCTCAGTTTTATTTAACTCGTTTATTAATGCAATGCTAATTAGAGCCACAGTAAAAAAAATTCACTGGTCGCTTACTGAGGATTTCTCCGCCTCCTATCCGAGCAGTGCTGCTTCCCAGCTCCATTTCCTGCAGGATGGCGTCCTCGAAGGACAGAGCGGCCACTCGGAAGAAGAACTCCTGCACATTCTGACCTGTGACACACACACACACACACACAATCATCAGCATGACCATAATGTGCGTTACACTGACAGTAACACAGCTCAGAGGCCACTGTGCACTCTTGGGGTATTTGCTGTTGTTTAATAGGGGTGTAAGAACACACTCATGGGCCCTGCTTCTACTCCCCTTATAAATGTACCTGTTTTGGAAGAGACCGACCAGAACTCAGCGTTCATCTCTGAGGCCATCTTTACTGCGTCCCTCTCTGTCCGCTGGCACTCCTCTGCAGACTGAAGAATGGCATCATAGATTTATATTACTTTTATATTATTATTATTATAAGATTAATATTACATTCAGGAAACCATATATAACCATATAACCATATATGTCCACATATTTTTGGACACCCCTTCTAATGAATGCATTCAGCTGTTCTAAGTTGCACCCATTGCTGACACACATGTGCAAATGCACACAAACACACACAGGTTGTCTAGTCCCTGTAGAGATGCACTGCCGATAGATTAGGACTCTCTGGAGCAGATCAATAAACATGACCCTATCAGCACCATGCTGCCTAATGCCAGGCGTGGGCTAGTAGAGGGGTATAAAGCCCCCCAGCATTGAGCTGTGGAGCAGTGGAAGAAGTGTTCTCTGGAATGATGGTGGTGGATGGTGCTCCCTCCAATATTTCTAGGGTAAGTTTGGGAGTTGGGGATGAGATGAGGTCATCCTGACTTCACTAACACTCTCATCACTGAATGCAATCAAATCCTCACAGCAATGCTCCTCCAGAATCTAGTAGAAAGCCTTATTCCCTGGACAGTAGAGGCAGTCATACCAACAAAAGCAGGAGAAACTATTTTTAATACCCTTGTGAATGAGCAGGTGTCCCAATACTTTTGTCCATATTGTTTCTTTTACAGAAACAGGGACAAAATGTGCTTTCATGTGCAAAAACAAGTTTGTAGTTGTTGTTGCATGTGTGTGCGAGTGTGTGTGTGTATGTGTGTGCGTGTGTGTGTGTGTGTGTGTGTGTGTAAGACAGAGTGTATTCACTCTCACCAGTAGATCTTTCTTGGTACCAACCAAGAAGATAAAGCAGGCACTCGGTTCGTTCTCTCTCAAAGCCTCCACCAGCCACTGCCTGTGAGACACACACACACACAGACACACACACACACACACACACACACATATATATATAAAACCACTTTAGTTTGTGTATTTTCTGTGTAGGTAACCTCTGAAGCTCAATACAGATCGATGTGATTTCACTGAAGACCAACTGATGAAGATAATAATCGCTTATTTTTACCAAGCTGTGTCTTGAAGGGGAATTCCACCAGTTTTCAGAATGTCTGCACAATTAAACAGCTGCTGTGAACAAAGTCTTTCAGAGTGAGGTTTGGTGGGTTTGGTGAAACACTGCATTCTGTGAAACGTAGCCAGTCAGAATTGTTCACAGTGGTGGTAAATGGAAACAGGCTAGACCCTAACCCTAGTCTAAAGATTTGAATGCCTCTCAAACACCAGGTAATAGCACCAGGTACTCTGCCTGATGCCCGAGACCCTTATTTACCATGAAAACAACACTTGCAGAAAATTGTAAGCAGAAATAACACCCAAAGAAGAGCTTCAATTTTTCAGATTTGCCAGATTTGCCGCTATTACCACTGTTCCACATTTAGAAGGTTTGCTGGTGGTTTTAGATAGTATATATAATGTGTAAAGGGTTATGTGATTTATTGTGTCCCAGAATGCATAGCTAACGAGCGCTCAGAGTGGTCCAAGGGTCGCTGGTTCGAATCAGCCATCAGCAGCCGGAGCTCGAGAGAGCACAATCGGCCTCGCTCACATAGAGGTGGTGGCTGGTTTGTGCAGTGTCAGTGATAGGGGGAAGAGTACAGTGGGTTAGGTAACTGGCTATTTGAAATTGAAGATACAAGGTTTTTGCATGGCAGTGACAATACACATACACACACACACACATATATATGTGGAGAATATTTTTGGCTCCGGGTCGGCTTTCTTGTGGACGTTTGCTGGGGTGACAGAGGTGCAGAAGGGTTTGAGGGCCAGAAGGAGGAGTTTGGGGTGTGGTCCTTCTCCCAAAATAGTAGCTATGTTATAACTCCACATAACAGCTCCGGCAAAATGAGAGACCCCCCTACATGATCAGTATCTCTGGTTTGACTGTTTATAGGCAGTGTGTTTAAGGGAAATGAACATTTGCGTTGTATTTCATAAACCATGAACAACATTTCCCCTAAATTCCATCAAAATATTATTATTTAGAGCATTTATTTATTTATTTATTTATTAGCAGAAATGACAACTGCTCAAAAACAGCTGCTCAAATAATGTGAATAAATGATGATAATAATTATAATATAAAGAAGTTATTACTCAGATTTAAACACAGTGCTAATATCTGAGCTTTGAGAGCATTCAGAATCACTATGCTGAAATAATAACCTCGACTGACCAATCACAGCTCTCATGTCTTGGCCGGCTCTCCACTAGTCTTTCACATTGCTGTTGGGACTTTATGCCATTAAAAGTCTGCAGATTCAGCTAACTCAGCTTTGTTTGATGAAATACCTGGAATAAAACGGCTGCCGGACACGTAGAGATGCAGATTTAAGAAATATAATTTCTTAATTTAGGGGAAATGTTGTTTATGGTTTATGAAATACAATGCAAATGGTAATTTCCCTAAAACACACTGCCTATAAATAATAAAACCAGAGAAACTGATTATGTAGGGGGGTCTCTCATTTTTTATCACAGCTGTATATAACCTTCATGATCTGCAATCTGAACAGTATGCTTTCTTGTATACTTGTAAACTTGTATACAGTAAACTTGTATACTGAGCGTTGGTCGCTGGTATTACTATTCCCAGCAGTAATTCACTGGTGTTTTAGGAGAGAAATAAAGTGAAGAAATCTGAAAAGTGAAGAAATGTTTAGTAGAGTCTGAACTTATACGTATATCTGAATTATTAGTCTATTCCAACTAGCTGAGGTTCTTCTTGGGTAAATAGTAAAGCACTTTTGTAAGTGGCTCTGGAGAAGAGCGTCTGCTAAACGCCTTTAATGTAAATGTAAATGAGATCCGCTGTAATGAACCATGTTACACCAAACCTCCACACTGAACGACTGTTAATCATGCAGGAGATTTGGAAAGGTCTGTGGAATTTCTCTTTAACCAATGTTCACCAGCTTCACTCACCGCGTGTGCTCCAGAGTCTTAATGTCCGCCATGTCAAAGACAGTGATGATCACTGTAAAAAACAGAAACAAGCACAGAAATAAGCTTCATTCTGCTGAACGGTGTTCAGACTCTAATCTAATCACCAGTATAATAAACATCAGTATGATAAAGGTTCGGTAAACATGAGCCTACCCTGAGCTCCTCTGTAGTACGCTGAAGCAATGCACTTAAACTTCTCCTGGCCAGCGGTGTCCCAGCTGTGAAACACACACAGGTAGCATTCAGACTGCAGCCATTCAGCTGTGTTACAGAGTAACACTGAAGACAAAATAATAAACAATAAACTGTAATGATCCTGTTACAAACAATTTATTACACTTTATTCTGGAAAAGAATAAAATGAAATTAGTTCTTGATGTTTTTATAACTTCATGCTGAATTTTATTTTTAGAAGAATATCATTTTATATACAAATTATTAGAAATACTTAATGAATATGAATCTTATTAAAAGTTGTTATAACTTCAATTCAATTTAAGAGTCATTTGCAATAATCTGTAAATAATATTGTTATTGCTTTTTTAATTCTTATTTATATTGTGTATATAGTGTAAAATATTTATCTACATTTTTTTGTAACTGAGTGTCTTGCTATCCCTTTCTGCTGTGCCACTGAGAATTTCCCCACTGTGTGACTAATAAAGGATTATCTTATCTTATTTGGATATTTATTTTATTAGAATTTAATACTGTATACATTTGTAAATAACTTTATACCTTTATAATTATGCATGATTATAGATTCTGAATATTAATTTTAGAAGAACATTATTAGAAAATTTCTTATTAGGATATTTATTAACTAGAATTCTAGTAGAATATTATTTTAAAAACATGTTTTATTGTAAGTTAATTCTGGATATATTTTTTATACATTTATACCTTTAAATTATGCATTATTATAGATTCTGAATATTATTTTAGTCAAATCTTTTTAAAATATTTATTATGATGATATTTATTAGAACACTAGAATTCTAGTACAATATCATTTTAGATACATGTTTTATTAGAAGTTAATTCTAGATACTAATTTTATTAAAACTTTAAGCTGGATATTGCTTTATTTATAACTTCATTACTATTTAAATACTATTGTATATATTGTATTGAATAACTCCATTGTGATCATTCATTTAGTAGTATTATTGGTATATTTATATTTAGAATATTTGTTAAAATATTAGAGATATTAATTTTGATCAAAATTTATTAGAACGTCATGCTGACTCCTAAGTTTATTGGAATGTAATTCTTGATATTCATATTATTAGAACTTCATCCTGAATATTATATTTATTAGATTAGATCCATTCTGCATATGTTTTATTAGACCCTCTTTCTGAATCAGTTTTATTAGACTCTTTTTCTGGATCAGTTTTATTAGACTCTTTTTCTGGATCAGTTTTATTAGACTCTTTTTCTGGATCAGTTTTATTAGACCCTCTTTCTGAATCAGTTTTATTAGACCCTTTTTCTGGATCAGTTTTATTAGACTCTCTTTCTGAATCAGTTTTATTAGACTCTTTTTCTGGATCAGTTTTATTAGACCCTCATTCTGAATCAGTTTTATTAGACCCTTTTTCTGGATCAGTTTTATTAGACCCTTTTTCTGAATCAGTTTTATTAGACCCTTTTTCTGAATCAGTTTCATTAGACCCTCATTATAAATCAGTTTTATTAGACCCTCATTTTGGGTCAGTTTTATTAGACTGTCTTTCTGGATCAGTTTTATTAGACACTCATTCTGAATCATTCTGAATCAGTTATATTAGTTATATTATTATATTTGTCACCGTTGGCTGCTCACTGGGGGTCTTTGATCCTTCATATCTTACGTTATTTTCTTCTTTCTTCTTTGTCTCTGTCTTTTATTAATTACTACTTATGTAAAGCTGCTTTGTGACGACAACAGTTGTAAAAAGCTATACAAATAAATCTGACTTGACTTGACTTGACTATTAGACTCTCATTCTGAATCAGTTTTATTAGACCCTCATTCTGGATGATCTGCAGTTTCTAAGTCAGGAACTCGGGTGATATTTCTTTTATATTCTCACTTTTCCACTGATTATCTTGTGAATTTGCTCAGGATCAACATATCAGAATATTTTTCACACATTTACCAGCGACCTGATGAAATGTATTTTAATCAAAAAGTTTCTTCCAAACTTTTAAACTTTGACTGCAAACTTTCGAGCATTTGTGTAGATGGCAGTGAGGTAGCAGTACTCACATTTGAAGAGAATACGGGAGCCCAGAGAGTTCAAATCTCTCGATTTCAAAGTCAACCCCAATGGTGGCCTTGTAGTCCCTGTCGAAGGCGTCTTTACAGAACCTAAAGTGCAACAAACCATTTCAGACCTGATCCAGGATACAAATCATCCAAAACACACCTCAAACATCACAGCTCGAGCAGCTCTGTTCAGACACTTTACAGCTGAGGTCAGCTGTGTTGTTTATTACCTGTTAATTAAGCAGGTCTTCCCCACGTTGAGGTCTCCAACGACTACTGCTTTCGACATCTTCAGTCTGTCCATTCTAAAGAAAGTCAATAAGAAAATCGCAAAGTCATCATGTATGTATTTCTAAAATGCTGTAGCTTTCCCCTGTGTCTCTAATGTACAGCTCACGCATTATGTGTCCAAATGTTTGTGGACACCCCTTCTAATGAATGCTTTCAGCTACTTTAAGTTGCACCCATTGCTGATACAGATGTGCAAATACACACATTCACACACACACAGCTTGTCTAGTCCCTGTAGAGAAGTACTGCCAATGGAATAGGACTCTCTGGAGCAGATAAATGACCCTATTGGCTGCCTAATGCCAGGCGTGGGCTAGTAAAGGGGTATAAAGCATTGAGCTGTGGAGCAGTGGAAGAGCTGTGTTCTCTGGGATGATGGAGGTGGTGGAGCTCCATCCAAAACTTTTGGGATGAGTTGGGGAGCTGGGGATGATGAGGTGGGGTGGTGATCATCATCCAACATCCTGACCTCACTAACACTCTTTGTAGAAAGCCTTTCTTCTTTCCTGGACAGTAGAGACAGCTACTCCAACAAAAGCAGAATCCACTCTTTTTAATACTCTTGATTCCAGAAAATACAATGAATGGGCATGGCTCGTGTCCCAGTACTTTTGTCCATATAGTTCAAGTGTCAAGTATTATAGTGTCATGATAAATGGACCAATAGAAATGCTCCAAAATGACTTCCATTGAAAGTTAAGAAGCTTTTTTAGATAGGAAGTTTTAGGGTGGCATATAAATTTGCTGTAGATTACTGTAGATTCCAGCTCTTGCCACTGATCCTGTTCTGCTTTTAATAGCTTCTTAGAGAACACCTGGATACTAAAACAGGCCTGGTGTTCATTTACGCTCAGAAGAAAAATGCCTCCAGAAAAGGAACAGCTGCTTTAGAAACAGCTGCTTTGAGAACACACAACAGCAAGGTCAAGAAGTCAATGGTTCTCATTAAACATTAAAGCTTCAGGAGATAAGGAGTCGAACCTTTAGCTCCATTTTTTCTGCACACACTGCTTCACAACGTTCCTAAATTCAGCCATGTCACTCCACTGCTGCGTTCTCTTCACTGTGGCTTCCTGTAGCTGCTGCCCTCATCAGATTCAAACCCCTGACTCTGGCCTACAAAGCCAAGACTGGACCAGCCAGCCCCTCCGTACTTGATGGCGATGGTCAAAAGCCGATCTGCACCAAGAGCCCTTCCAGCTTCAAGTACGGCTCGGCCTAATAAGATCCACGGAAGACGAGCGTCCAGACTTTTTTCTGTCCTGCATCGAAGTGGTGGAACGAGCTTTCCCTGGGTGTCCAAACAGCAGAGTCCAATGCTCGCTGTCCTCAAACCCAGACTGAAGACCCTCCTCTTCTGAGAGGACTTGGGCGAATAGCAGAGTGGTCTCCTTACTGACTTGTGTTTAGTAGAGTCTAAACTTAGAGGATCTTTGAATTATTAGTCTATTCAAACTAGCTGAGGTTCTTCTTGGGTAAATAGCAAAGCACTTTTGTACGTCGCTCTGGAGAAGAGCTTCTGCTAAACACCTTAAATGTAAATGTAAATGAGTTCATTTAAATCAGCTTAAACCCCCCCATCAGTTCAGCAACACACTCACCCATGTTGCCTGGCAGCCCGGTCCAGACAAGCCGTCTTAGCCTTTTCATTCCAGTCCTCCTTCATCTGCAGGCAGGCCTGTGGATTATAGCACTGCAACACACACAGGAACAGAGAAGCACTGAGCAGAGACACTCCGAAACCTCGTCTCTTCTGTCTGAGCAGTCCTGATTTCCCCTTTAAACGATGCATCTAGCTGAAAAGGTCCTCCTTTGTCCTACTAGGTTTTACCCAAATGTACCAAAGACATTCATCCGTCCACAGCACTTGCTCCCACAACTTATCGGGATGGTCTGGATGCTCTGCTGAGATTTGTGAGAAGGTCACAGTTAAGGTTTCCTTCTTATGACTCGTCCACTAAGATTAGGTTCGTGCAGGAAATGCTGCACAGTAAATGGCCACCCAGCCCGACCTGCTGAAAGATTGCCCGCTCTACCCGCGTCAGACCAGCTGCCACCTACCAGTCCGACCAGCAGGCCCCGCCCCCACCACCACCCATACCAGACCAGCGGCCCACCCTCCTACCACTGCTACCTGTTTAATGACCATGTTCAAACCTAAATGGACTCGTAACTATCTGCCACTATTAATATCACCACTATTAACTATCTGCTGTATCTGGTTTGGTCTGTATTTGATTTTTATCAATAATTTATTAATAGTTCTGATCAGAGGAGGATGGGTCGAGTCCCCCTTGTGAGTCTTGGTTCTTCTTATTATTAAGGTTTCTTCCTCCAGCTCTGAGGGAGGTTCTCCTTGCCACTGTTGCCGTTGGCTGCTTACGTTATTTCTTTTTTTCTGTCTTTTACTAATTACTAATTATGTAAAGCTGCTTTGTGACGACAACAGTTATAAAAAGCTATACAAATAAATTTGACTTGACTAGAACAGCGCACCGCCCTCCTGACTCAGCTGCAGGTCATATGAGCAGTTCTCTCTGCAAGAGCTTTCTTGGTCTTCCAGATCACATCTCGCCTCCACAGTTCCACCTGAACTCTCATACGAGCGCTCTGTAATCCACCTGTAATACAGCCAGCTAGTTTCAGTCTTCAGCCGTTTCCTTGTGTTTGCTTTTTTATTATTCCTCTGAAAGGGTTTAAACAGAGGAGCTCTCTCAGAACCAGAGCATTTTAATCTGCCCAGAATTAGCTGAGGTCCTGTGACCTGGTCTTCATAATCAGCCTGTGGAGGTCACACGCTATCAATCAGAAACCTCAACAGCTCAACACAAACAACCTTCAAGCAGAAGCAGAAGAGGCTGGATGAAGTTCGGACAGATCGGCTGAAAGTCTAGACGCCTGCAGTTATATTTAAGATGTAATTGCAGAAATAGATGATTATTAGTTAATTATGTTGTTAATTACATTTATGCCCATAATATATTCAATAGCCAGGTTGAAGAGTCGGCACTCTTGACTAGTTTTTCTGTTAGCATGGATAGTATGGGGGCAGGGGTGGGTCAGCAGTTAGAGCTCCGGGCTGTTGATGACAGGGTTGTGGGTTCGATACCCGGGCTCGGCAAGCTGCCACTGTTTGGCCCTTGAGCAAAGCCCTTCACCCTCTCACTGTCCGGTGTGTATGTGTGTGTTCACTGCATGGATGGGACTAAATACAAATATTTATACGTTTAAATCGAAATTGACATTTCTAAATAAACAAAAGAAACATGCTTATGTTATCATGGCAACAGCTGTGGGGTCTAAAGGTTAGCTGCTCTGTTGTCAGGGTATACAGTCTGTCTTATCAGTGTGTTATCAGTCAATAATGCATATCGTATTCTTCATAAAAGAAGACTTACTGTACCCACACATTATAAACATCACACTCTACAGCTGTTTTTCTACCTTGGGGAATTTGGATACGATCCTGTTTTTGCTGACAGGCGGGGCGAAATGCATTCTCCCAGCAGGCCGTGTGTCCAGGTAAACTCTCACCTGAGGGGAAAGAGACACAGTCAGCTCAGCAGTCTGTCATTAGTTATTTACCGTCTCAGCATGTTTGCCAGGAGATTCTGCTTAATGATAATGACCTGGACTTGTGACAATGGCGGGGTCAACTGGAGTCAAAACCACCTGGATTAAAGAGAAATATAATGTTTATTGTGGACGGTTCTTAAAAGGTGACGAAGGTGTTGAAGCAGGAAAAATGGGCCAGCGTAAGAATCTGAGACACTTTGACAAGAACCAAACTGTGATGTTCTAGACAGCTGGGTCAGAACATCTCCAAAAGTGCTCGAAGGAAGAGCAACCTGGTTTATGACAATATGTAATTTTCAAATATATGACATATGTCAGATTCTTTTAAATCAGAAGTCATTTCAGATTGTCATGTTTTGTTGGTCAATTTATCATGACATTTTGACACTTTATTAATATTAACATATTTAAGATATACGTATATATATTTCACATATATGTAATTGATATTTACATATATGTTTACTATAAATGTTTACTATATATGTACTTTATAATCACTTATGTTTACTATAAATGTACTTTATATTCACTTATGTTTACTATATATGTTTACTACATATGTACTTTATATTTACATATGTTTACTATAAATGTTTACTACATATGTACTTCATATTTACATATGTTTACTATATATGTACTTCATATTTACATACGTTTACTATAAATGTTTACTACATATGTACTTCATATTTACATACGTTTACTATAAATGTTTACTACATATGTACTTCATATTTACATATGTTTACTATAAATGTTTACTATATATGTACTTTATATTCACTTATGTTTACCATATATGTACTTTATATTTACATATGTTGACTATATATGTACTTTATATTCACATATGTTTACTATATATGTTTACTATATGTTTCTAAATGATGATAAGCAAACAGACATTAAAAGTACATATATAGTAAGCAAATATGTAATTGATATTCACATATATGTGTACTATATATGTACTTTTAATGTGTGTTTGCTTATTATCATTCAAAAACATATATACAACCCATATATAATGGCTATCATAATAGTGCTATATGTATTTAGTATAATTAATATACAGAAAACAATTTTTTATTGGTTAATTTTGGCTTATTATATATAGAAAGTATCAGTATCATCATTCAAATATCCATATATGTGTCCAGTATTTAGCTAATACTAAAAATGTTTGTCTCATTCTTATACATTTTTTTAATAATTTGTGAAGTACGTATATGTGTCTTTGCTTTTTTTTTCGTTTTGTTTATATGTACATAACTTTTAACTCCATTTATATATTTAGCTATATATTTATATATTTATATATATTTTTACTTATTGTAGGTGTAAGCAGCGTTGGATTGCTCCTCAATTTTGTTGTACACTGTGCAATGACTGCTATTTAAGGTGTAGGTATAAGGTATCTTATCTTATATATGCATGATATGCATTATATATAATATATGCATTATATACTGGACATATATGTCTACTAATATATATATATATATATATGTCCATATATTAGTAGACATATATGTCCAGTCCTTCCTGGTGTATGTGCATATATGGCCATATATCATATTTCCATATGGGACATGTATATGACTTATAGTTGATATGGTTGTCTTGTCTTGTCTTGTTGTGTCCTACTGCTGTGTCCTGCTTGTCCCTCTGTCTCTGCATAAACACAGACCCCAAAGCCATGATCTCCAGCACTGTGCAGCCCAGCAGCTCTCTGGCTATAACGTGGGCTTGTCCAAACGGAACAGGTGCTCATTTAACCTCATTTTCCGAGGAATAAAAGCAAATAATTACATAAAATACTAAACATTGGACACATTTAGGATGTGAAGCCGGGTTTGAAGTATTAGTACTATTAATATAACCCTCACATTTGTCTTCACGGAGCTTAAACCTGTCTGTGCTCCGGATCTAACCGCAGCTTAGCTCCTATTTGGTTGATGGTCAGCCATAAGGAGCCAGACTGCTAAACTAGCCAGCTGACCTCCGGCTGCTCACACAGCTTTAGCTACATTAAACAACCGCGTCGTTAGGAATCTGTTTTCTGCCTAAATTCAGTGGATGAAGGTGGATTTTCTGTGTTTTCTCGGTTTCTCTGCGCTCATGTCTTTCACTCACCTGATGAACCGAGTCCCTGTGCGTCGAATTCAGCTGAAATCTCCATAGCAACCGCTGCGCCGTCTGAGATATCGCGTGATTACAAGGCACGAAGTACCGCGATAGCTGAGAGAGCAGCTAAAGCACAGCTGAAGCAGAAACTGTACTATAGTGAAAGTATGGTACTGTATCCCAATCTAACTTAATTAAAGAGCTGAAACTGTACTATAGTGAAAGTATGGTACTGTATCCCAATCTAACTCAATTAAATAGCTGAAACTGTACTATAGTGAAAGTATGGTACTGTATCTAACTCAATCTAACTCAATTAAAGAGCTGAAACTGTACTATAGTGAAAGCATGGTACTGTACCCCAATCTAACTCAATTAAAGAGCTGAAACTGTACTATAGTGAAAGTATGGTACTGCATCCCAATCTAACTCAATTAAAGAGCTGAAACTGTACTATAGTGAAAGTATGGTACTGTACCCCAATCTAACTCAATTAAAGAGCTGAAACTGTACTATAGTGAAAGTATGGTACTGTATCTAACTCAATCTAACTCAATTAAAGAGCTGAAACTGTACTATAGTGAAAGCATGGTACTGTACCCCAATCTAACTCAATTAAAGAGCTGAAACTGTACTATAGTGAAAGTATGGTACTGCATCCCAATCTAACTCAATTAAAGAGCTGAAACTGTACTATAGTGAAAGTATGGTACTGTATCCCAATCTAACTCAATTAAAGAGCTGAAACTGTACTATAGTGAAAGTATGGTACTGTACCCCAATCTAACTCAATTAAAGAGCTGAAACTGTACTAGAGTGAAAGTATGGTACTGTATCCCAATCTAACTCAATTAAAGAGCTGAAACTATACTATAGTGAAAGTATGGTACTGTACCCCAATCTAACTCAATTAAAGAGCTGAAACTGTACTAGAGTGAAAGTATGGTACTGTACCCCAATCTAACTCAATTAAAGAGCTGAAACTATACTATAGTGAAAGTATGGTACTGTACCCCAATCTAACTCAATTAAAGAGCTGAAACTGTACTAGAGTGAAAGTATGGTACTGTACCCCAATCTAACTCAATTAAAGAGCTGAAACTGTACTATAGTGAAAGTATGGTACTGTATCCCAATCTAACTCCATTAAAGAGCTGAAACTGTACTATAGTGAAAGTATGGTACTGTATCCCAATCTAACTCAATTAAAGAGCTGAAACTGTACTATAGTGAAAGTATGGTACTGTATCCCAATCTAACTCAATTAAAGAGCTGAAACTGTACTAGAGTGAAAGTATGGTACTGTATCCCAATCTAACTCAATTAAAGAGCTGAAACTGTACTATAGTGAAAGTATGGTACTGTATCCCAATCTAACTCAATTAAAGAGCTGAAACTGTACTATAGTGAAAGTATGGTACTGTACCCCAATCTAACTCAATTAAAAGAGCTGAAACTGTACTATAGTGAAAGTATGGTACTGTATCTCAATCTAACTCAATTAAAGAGCTGAAACTGTACTATAGTGAAAGTATGGTACTGTATCCCAATCTAACTCAATTAAAGAGCTGAAACTGTGCTATAGTGAAAGTATGGTACTGTATCTTAA
This sequence comes from Salminus brasiliensis, assembly GCF_030463535.1. NCBI lineage: Eukaryota > Metazoa > Chordata > Actinopteri > Characiformes > Bryconidae > Salminus > Salminus brasiliensis. The sequence goes on from NC_132893.1 coordinate 34,008,234, forward strand.
TCTAACTCAATTAAAGAGCTGAAACTGTACTATAGTGAAAGTATGGTACTGTATCTCAATCTAACTCAATTAAAGAGCTGAAACTGTACTATAGTGAAAGTATGGTACTGTATCCCAATCTAACTCAATTAAAGAGCTGAAACTGTACTATAGTGAAAGTATGGTACTGTATCCCAATCTAACTCAATTAAAGAGCTGAAACTGTACTATAGTGAAAGTATGGGTACTGTATCCCAATATAACTCAATTAAAGAGCTGAAACTGTACTAGAGTGAAAGTATGGTACTGTATCCCAATCTAACTCAATTAAAGAGCTGAAACTGTACTATAGTGAAAGTATGGTACTGTATCCCAATCTAACTCAATTAAAGAGCTGAAACTGGACTATAGTGGAAGTATGGTACTGTATCCTAATCTAACTCAATTACAGAGCTGAAACTGTACTATAGTAAAAGTATGGTACTGTATCCCAATCTAACTCAATTAAAGATCTGAAACTGTGCTATAGTGAAAGTATGGTACTGTATCTCAATCTAACTCAATTAAAGATCTGAAACTGTGCTATAGTGGAAGTATGGTACTGTATCCTAATCTAACTCAATTACAGAGCTGAAACTGTACTATAGTAAAAGTATGGTACTGTATCCCAATCTAACTCAATTAAAGAGCTGAAACTGTACTATAGTGAAAGTATGGTACTGTATCCCAATCTAACTCAATTAAAGAGCTGAAACTGTACTATAGTGAAAGTATGGTACTGTATCTTAATCTAACTCAATTAAAGAGCTGAAACTGTACTATAGTGAAAGTATGGTACTGTATCCCAATCTAACTCAATTAAAGAGCTGAAACTGTACTATAGTGAAAGTATGGGTACTGTATCCCAATCTAGCTCAATTAAAGAGCTGAAACTGTACTATAGTGAAAGTATGGGTACTGTATCCCAATCTAACTCAATTAAAGAGCTGAAACTGTACTATAGTGAAAGTATGGTACTGTATCTTAATCTAACTCAATTAAAGAGCTGAAACTGTACTATAGTGAAAGTATGGTACTGTATCCCAATCTAACTCAATTAAAGAGCTGAAACTGTACTATAGTGAAAGTATGGGTACTGTATCCCAATCTAGCTCAATTAAAGAGCTGAAACTGTACTATAGTGAAAGTATGGGTACTGTATCCCAATCTAACTCAATTAAAGAGCTGAAACTGTACTAGAGTGAAAGTAATGTACTGTATCCCAATCTAACTCAATTAAAGGGCTGAAACTGTACTATAGTGAAAGTATGGTACTGTATCCCAATATAACTCAATTAAAGAGCTGAAACTGTACTAGAGTGAAAGTATGGTACTGTATCCCAATCTAACTCAATTAAAGAGCTGAAACTGTACTAGAGTGAAAGTATGATACTGTATCCCAATCTGACTCAATTAAAGAGCTGAAACTGTACTATAGTGAAAGTATGGTACTGTATCCCAATCTAACTCAATTAAAGAGCTGAAACTGTACTATAGTGAAAGTATGGTACTGTATCCCAATCTAACTCAATTAAAGAGCTGAAACTGTACTATAGTGAAAGTATGGTACTGTATCTTAATCTAACTCAATTAAAGAGCTGAAACTGTACTCATTAGAAAAAAATCTCACTTAACTGAATCTAGTTTAGTGATATTTAGCTAAACTCTCCATCAAATTCAGACTGCATCTCACTTCCACCAGCAGATGTCGCTGCAGCATTAAAATAAATACCCCTCCCCTGGTACCAAATCGACAGCCTGCCATGTACAATCACTATTCACAAGCATTGATTTCATATACTTATGTATGCAGCTGTGCCCTTGTTCTGCACAGCCTTAATCAATATGTTTAAAGGGTTTATATGTATTCATGCTTATCTGACTGTGTTTTTGGCTCATCACACCACTAGGTGGGGAAAGAGGGTCCTCACAAATTCACATACACACACCACGGACATGCTGTGTCATGCTAAGCATGTTAGATTGCACTCCAGCTCATCTTATTCGATGCTTCAGTGTGAAAGGGACTACACACAGGCCTATACTCATCACATTATTAATTATTGGCTTCCCGTATTTTAATATTTATATATTAGATTATGAACCTTGGAGGCCTGTTTGGCTTGGACAGCCTTAGATGGGCCACCACTCTTTTTGAGGGCACTAAAGCCAAACATGGGTGTAAATCTATCGACTTTCAGGTCAATATTGATTGATGTTTACTCTTTTGCCGCGGTCTATGGGCCCTATCTTACACCCTGCGCAGGGCGTGTCGCGATGCTCATCACTATCCACCCCTCCAACAGTCCATTTTCAGGCCTATTTCCACCTGCCTGAAAATGGACCACCACTGATGGTGGTCTCGAAATGAGGGTGTTCAGGTCAGTTTCTGGAGTATTGCTGTATCTGTATCTTGGTAACAGAGAACACAGGAGGAGCTCCACTGACTGAAAACAGTCTAGGCAGACGTTCGTCAGCAGTCAGACGTTCGCTGCTATCTCAGCAGTGAATTGTCAACACAGGCGCGTGCAGCCCGACGCTCGTACCCCCCCTCGCACACATGGACACGCAGCAGTGCTCAAACCCATAGCACGGCCAGTCGGCAGCTATGCAGACTTTTACATCAACAATCATCAATAAATACAAACTAAAATATCATTATTCTGGAGGCGAGACGCTCCACCGCTTCAGCAAGCCGTCCCAGACCACTGCTGAAACAGCAATCCACCACAGTCAGAGCGCACCTGGCTCTTAAAGGGAGCGGCGAGAGACGCACTGACTGGTTTATCACTGCACCTTACGCCCAAAACACACACACCCCTGATTCATTAAGAGACTCAGTACATGACTTTTGTGAGTTTTGAGACGTGCAAGACGTACTTTTCCCCTCGTTACCATAGCAAAGACAAACCGACACGCCCCCTAAATCAGGCTGCACAGTGCGAGGTTGACAGGTCGCCTGAAAAATGGCTAAAATTGGGCCTGTAACTGTTACTGTAAGAGTTATAAGCTAAGAGAGAGTCGGTCAAGTTGCATAAACAAATTTGTACTTCTGAAATCAAGGGTATTAATAGAGGGAGTTTGTCCCTTTTCAGAAGAGCCTCTGCTTTTCTGGTTGTTTTTTGGTACTCCGGCTCATCCCAAAGGTATTGGAAGGGGCTCCATCACTCCAGGGAGCCCCACAGCTCAATGCTTGGGACGTTAGACCCTTCTATGCTGACCTTATACTTTTGGTGGGTACTCTTCTATAGAGGTCACAAAAGTGTGTGTGGCTGAAAGCCTGTATCAGCAATGGGTCCTAATCACCTATAATCTGTATAGATCTATAATCTATCATCTATGATCTATAATATCTATATCTTTAATTATTGTAATGGGTCCAAATCATGGAAAACCCCATTCCCCTGCAGAGTATGATAAACACAGTTAAAGTTAAAGTCCTAGTTTTTGTGATGTCATAAAACCTAATAGATTTACATACAGTATATCTGCCTATTCAGCCTACCGCAGTTTAGCCCCACCCACTCACACTGACATTTTAGGCACAGTTTCAGACCAAAATTGTCTGTAATTGTCTTTAATTAAGATTATTTACATATATCTGTCTTCAAAGCACAGTAACAACAACTGCTGGTTTAAAGTAGCATTACGCAATAATTGATATTTTTGCTCCTGGGCTCCCCCTACAGATGGGGAGTGTAACTATTCACTATTACTCCACTGCTGTAAATACAAATTACACATTGAGCTCCCCCTTAATGGACAGCTAGATGTACACATGCATTTCTGGACAAGCTGAGAGATCCAAGGTGTAGAAGCATGTGGGCTGAGATGGAAGAGTAATACTACAGGATTTTACACTAGTATGACTCTATGGGTTCTGCAGCGTTACACAGCAGCAGTTCTGGAGAGAGGTTCTCCACCTGCAGCTCCACCACCAAAGCTCCATAGTGCAGCAGCAGCAGCGTTCCGGCCCGGAGTGGGAATGATAGAGACGTCGTTCTCCCCCTGTTACAGTCAGTGGAGCATCATCATGGTTCTGAAGCTGCTGGTTTAAGGTAGATTGTTACACACTGCTGCTTTAATTCTATAGGATAGATATTACGATGAATTACGACTGTTTTGGGTGCATAAAATGAGCTTTAATGGGTCAATAAGTCCCAAAGAAGAGCTTCCTATTCTCCTTTAGGACTGTATAGCGTGGACCACACTGACCCTGAGTATTTTTCTATGTGAGGTTATTGGAGATATTGCTCATTTTTACAGGATAACACCACAAACCACACAAAATAAAGCTTATTATGATTTATTATTGTGAGATATTATTGATGTTATGTTATATTGCAGGTGCCAATATTGCACCAATAATTAATAATCAATTATACTGCATGAAAAAGACCCGCCAGTGGGAATGAATTGGGCCATTCAGCTTCTCGTCGTGATCTGGATTTCAAGTTCTGAAGTTCTCTGCTCCCCCTACCTAATCTCACTGTGATAAATGGACTCAGATTGTGTGTGTGGGGGGGGGGGGGGGTGAGCATGTGTGTGTGTGTGAGTGTGAGTGTTTTTTTTTTTCGCTGTCTCTCCTTCATTACTGCTCATGACAGTCACAAGGCCCTGCATCAGCCAGCCCTGCTGCTCGGGCCTGTGTGCGATTTTTCATTCATTTGTTGTTTTGTTTTTTCATTGTCACAGAAAACACTCCCCCTCTCCCCCCTCCGTGAGTCTGGAGTCCACTTTACAGAAAAAACATGCAGCAGGGAGCTGAATTCATCAAGCACTGTATTATTGGTCAGAGATGTTGCCAATCAATATATGGTTGTGGTCAAAAAAGAAACATGTATCTCGAAAATGAAAACTTTACAGGAGAAGGAAAAAAGCTTCCTACATTTCAATGGAAGTCAATGTAAACATATATAATTCCAGGGCATTTTGGATCATTTCTATTGGTCCGTTCATCATAATATTTTGATACAGTGTAAAGAACAATGATTCGTTTCTAATTATGTAAAAAAGTAAAAAACAAAAAAATTGATATACAAGGCTTCTGCGAGACAGTGCTAATATACAGTGTCAGCAATGAACAGTCATTAAAGGGGAAGTTCACCCATTTTTAAAAATTTCTGCATCATTAACTGTTTAAATTGTAAATAAAGTCATCCAGAGTGGGGTTTGGTGGGTTTGAAGGGTTTGGTGTGAAGTGCTCCATTGTAGAGAAACGTGCCAAGTCGGAACTGTTCACAGTGGTGGTGAATGAAACCAGACGTCTGAAAAAAGTGTAATGCCTTCAAAAGCTTCCTTACAGAGTTATTATAGTTATTATATGAAACGGTTATAAATCTACCTTCTGACAGAGTTGAAAAAAAAGTATATATACATATTTTTAACACCATTCATGGTGGAGGGATACATGCAGGGAGTTGCACAATAAAGTAGTCCCTTAAAAATGTTACCATCCTCAATATCCCATGTTTTGAACAGCAGCGATTCTGTTCAGAAAGACTTGTCCGGGTATGTTCATGACGTTTTCACCATATTTCCAAATTTCAGATTTCATGGCTATATCAGGGCTGTATGTGGCCCGAAAAGACGGCCACTTCGGTCGGAATTTGCACCAAATCAGACGAAACACAGCCAACGCCTCTATTTGGGCTAAAAACTACGTCCATGGCGGGCCAACTAGATTTAGCCCAAATAACAACGCCCATATGATGTCTGTCCCACCAAACCCTCCAGAGAAGCAGATGAGTCGGCTGCTTGTGAAGCTTGTTGTTTCCCCTCCAGCAAAATGGTAAGAGCAGACGTACGGACGTTTGGGTGGATGTTTTAAATTTAGCACCGTCAACCTTAGACTTAGGCCTTGTTCTTTGGATATGGGGCCCCACAGAGGTCCGGCCTTTTTGTGTCATGTTGGAAAGATAGCTAAGATAGCTCTGCTCTGATTAGCTCTAATTAGCATCAAATAGCCTGTTAGACTGTTGGATTAGCATAGCTAGCCACCTTATGATCAGGGTCCGCAGCAGTAGTCAATCAAGACTCCTGAAGGTGGGCGTGGCCAGATATATGGATAGGCAAGTAAATCAAAGCCATTAAACAAGCTAAAGTGGTTAATCACACATGCTTCCATCTTCTCAAATTCCCAATTAATCACATGACCTTAGAGAAATGATAGAGTAAGAACTTCGGATCTGATCTGGTCTGATCTACCTACACCCTGAACAGACTGCGAGGCCGATCAGTGAACACGTAGGGCGCTTTTCCGCTGCAGGGCAAAGCGGTTCTGAGCACAGAGGGTCAGCTAATCGTACCTGGGGCCACAAAACTGCTCGGCGGGATGGCTTAATGATGTAGGGATCCACTGATTGCAGTAAGATCCTGGGTCTTTATATGTCCAGTACAGAATATGGGCCTTGTCCAACGTCGCTGGCACACTGGCTACCAGGCTTGTCCAACAGCGCTACCATGGCGTTAGCGTGGCCCAGCTGACTTAGTGGAAGCAGTGCAGGGTGACCACCAGCAGCAGCAGCAGTAGCAGGATTCCTCCATACGTGTCCTGCAGCTTCATGTGCGTCCTCTCACTGGCCACTTTATTGGAAACATGTAGTTTGTGCTTCTAATCAGTGGTCACTTTATCAGAAACACCTGCTAGATCCTAGACTTTATGCGAGTTTAGCATGGCTATGGGCCTTGTCCAACATCCCAACCACTGTGTAAGCACACTTGCTACCAGGCCTGTCCAACAGCGCTACCGTGGCGTTAGCATGGCCCAGCTCACTAAGTGGAAGCGGCGCAGGGTGACCTTACTAAACATATGACCCTGCAGTGGACGAGGCCATAGTTATTTAGACATACCATTTGGCCAGAAGGAGGTGAATCTGGGCCCTGGAGCCACACCCCTCAACACATCCTAACCAAGTCATCAGTAATTATCAAGCCCAGGTCCAGCCAGCTGACCTGTCTCAAGGTCCGAAGACTTAGCCTGCCCAAAAGTGCACGTGGACAAGCTTTACAGTACGCTACCCGAAATCTCCTTTAACCCTAACGAGAAACTGTAGCTCCACCTCGCTGCGTATCACAGCACCTACACCCATGCAGGCATACACTGATCAGCCATAACATTAAAACCATCTGCCTAATCTTGTTTAGAGGGGCCTTGTGCCACCAAAACTGCTCTGACCCATCGGCATGGACTCCACAGACCTCTGAAGGTGTCCTGTGGTATCTGGACACCTTCAGACATTGGCAGCAGATCCACAACTGTAAGTTGTGAGGTGGGCGGGGCCTCAGTGGGCATCAATGAGCCTCACAGACCTGCCTGATGTTTTTTTGGGGGTGGGGGGGTGGGGGTTAGATGTTCTAGATCATTGGTTGCTACACCACAAAGCTTAGTTCTTGTGAAAGTGTCTCAGATTTATAAGCTTGCCCATTTTTCCTGCATCAACACCTTCAAGAACTGACCGATCACTTGCTGCCTAATGTATCCACCCCTTGACAGGAGCCAGGACATATCTGTGAGTGGTTTTAATGTAATGGCTGATCTAGGCTTTATCTGTAGCTAGAGGAGAGACGGCTCTTCTCCTCAGCAGATTCTCAGATCCACTTCTTTCCAAGAGCTAAACAATGAAGCACTCTGTAAACAGCGGCAGGGGTCAGCCCGGGTTTGGGCACTAATTGGCATGGAATGTGTGACCGTCCCAACTGTCTTCTCCACCGCACTCTTTTTCTCACTCTCTTTCCACTCTCACACGCACACACACACCCACCCACACTCCTATAGACACACACACACACACAGCTTCTTACATCACAGGCTCAAAGTCTCTGCAGACATAAATCAATTTCAGAATAATTTAATTGCACACTTAATTAGTGTGTTGATTGTGTGGTGCTGCTGCCAGGGCAATCAGATTTCAAGGGTGTCCAAGAGTGGACTAGAGAGACAGAGAGAGAGAAAGACAGAGTGTGTGTGTACGTGTGTGTGTGTGTGTGTTATGGGAAATACAGCAGAGAACGCTGGGACTTCCCAGAACGAACTGAGCGGAGTTACGTAAAGACGGCAGCAGCAGCAGCAGGAAGACCATTTTCTCATGAATTCCTCCATACGTGTCTCACTGGCCACTTTATTGGAAACACATAGTTTGTGCTTCTAATCAGTGGCCACTTTATCAGAAACACCTACTATCTTGTGCTTCCTCACTGGCCACTTTATTGGAAACATGTAGTTTGTGCTTACACTCACTGGCCACTTTATTAGAAACACCTACTTCATGCTTTCACTCACTATCCACTTGATTAGGAACACCTACCTTGTGCTTTTACTCACTGGCCATTTTATTGGAAACACATAGTTTGTGCTTGAACTCACTGACCACTTTATATGAAACATCTACCTTGTGCTTCTACCTAATGTCCACTTTATTAGAAACACCTACTTTGAATTTTCACTCTACCCCTACTTCCCTACCCCTACTTCGTGATTCTATTCGCTAGGCACTTTATTGCAAACCCCTCCTACCTTGTGCTGCCACTTACTGGCCACTTTATTGGAAACACCTATCTTGTGCTTTTACTCACTGGCCACTTTATTGGAAACACGTAGTTTGTGGTTGAACTCACTGGCCACTTTATTTGAAAAACCTACCTTGGGCTTAAACTCACTGGTCATTTTATTAGTATTCACTGGACACTTTATTGGAACCCCCTACCTTGAGCCTCCACTCATTGGCCACTTTATTGGAAACCCCTACTTTGTGCTTATATTCACTGGACACTTTATTGGAAACACCTACCCTGTGCTTTCACGTACAGGCCACTTTATTGGAAACACCTACTTTGAAATTCCACTCACTGGCCACTTTATTAGAAACCCCTACTTTGTGCTTCTGTTCACTGGACTCTTTATTGGAAACACCTACCTTGAACCTTCACTCACTGGTCATTTAATTAGAAACCCCTACCTTCAGCCTCCACTCATTGGCCACTTTATTGGAAACCCCTACATTGTGCTTATATTCACTGGACACTTTATTGGAAACACCTACCTTGTGCTTCCAATTACAATTAGAAACACCTGCTTTGAAATTCCACTCATTGGCCACTTTATTAGAAACACCTACCTTGAGCCTCCACTCATTTAGAGCTACCAGAGAGGGGTTTCCGATAAAGTGGCCACTGAGAGTAACTGGTGATAGCACAGTGATGTGAAATGTGTATGGATTTGCAATTTATCGTACAGTTTATCTGCTGTCCCTGTAAGCCACGCCCACCCGACCCGAAACCCCAGCCCAGTAAAAACACCTCTGGCCACAACGGGAACATTTGCATAATCCTTTTATTCACTATTATTGTTCTTTTATACGTCTTTTTAAATATTTCTCTGTTTGTTTTCAGTGGACATCATGTAAAGTCAAGCCTGAAGCCCTTAGCTCGGGATGGTCGCACATCATCATCATCATCATCATCATCACTTTCATCATCATCATCATCATCATCGTAGCTGAGGAGGAGGAGGAGATAAAGAAAAGGGGGTGGGGCCTTTTCTGTCTGCCGATCACCCGTGTTTAAAACGTGAATGTTGTTTTTTATTATTATTAATCTTTTCCACACAGAAATGCACCTCACATACTATTTACACATCAGACTGAGAACAAAGTCCACTCAAAATGACGGCAGAATAAAAAAGGAAACTTCTGTTTTTTTCCAGGAATTTTTTTGCTTGTGTGTTTTTGTGTTGTTGTTTTTTTTCCACTCGGTTTCGCTCGTTTTTGTTTGTTTTTCCTTTATTTGTTTGTTTTTTATTGTTTTTTTTATTTTTTTTTATTTTTTTGCAAACACCAGCATTTTCTTGGCTAATATTCTCATGCTGGGTTGGGGTTTGAGCTGGATATGAGATACTGTCTCTCTGCTTACAGTCTCCTCTTCAGTAAATACCTCTCAGAAAACAGCTGTACAAGTGTACACAGTGTTCGACTTTGTTTTATATATATATTTATATATTTTTTTATTTATTTGTTTGTTTATTTATTTATATATATAGGTATTTGGGAGTATATTAGTAAAATCAAAAAATATAAGAAAACAAATCAAACTATAATTTATCAAAATTCCAAAGTAACAAAATCATGCATATTTGAATGTTTCAGCATTTTCTTGTTTGTTTGTTTTTCTTTTCAGTAAAAACCAAAAAGTTTTTGGACGGGTCTGTTTTCTTTATTTACATTTAGATTGGCACTATTTACGCTTCTGTTTTGGAAAGTGGAATGACCTTTTTTTTATTTATTTTAAACCAAACATTTAACGCTCAATTCAGTGTAACACTCTTGGAAAATCAGGCCTTTGCTCTAAAACTCTGGATCAGAGTACATCCGTACACCCTATTTTAGACAAAAACAGACAAAAAAAGAGCAAAAAAGAGAAAATAGAGCATTTTTCTAAGGGTCAGACAGCGATAAATAAAATACAGTGTGAACGTGTGTAAAAAGCCGCTGTATCTCAGCATTGCATGGTGGCAGTTTTCACCTTTGGAAGGGAGCCAAAGTGCTATCAGTCCCGTTTGTGGCCTGTTAGGCTCCCAGGTATGTTGTCGTCTCACTGGCGGAGGGGAATTCATACTATAAGAAGTGCGTCTTCTTCTTCAGACGTTTACCCTTTTTTTTTTTTTTTTTTTTTTAATCATCTCCCAAAGCAGCTTCACTCAAATCAGACTGGACCTGGAGCTGAACCTGGACCTGGACACGGAGCTGGAAGGGAATGGTGTGGACGTCTTGCTTGCTGGACTTTCAGGAACTGTTTGGCAGGCCAGAAAGGAATCTGTCAGAAGTTCCCAGTGTTTCCATGTCAAACATGTGCTGGACAATCGATTCCAACGGTCAGTCTTTTTTGTGAGTAAACAAAAAAACATAAAGGTGTGTATGTATGCATGAACATGTGTGTGTGTCTACATACTCGTAAATTCAGTGCAAACACATTTATACCAACGCTCAGACACTGTTACTAACTTCAGCAAGCTGGCAGCATCTGCCCCGCTGCCCTGGACCCTCTCCTACTGGTTCCTGCTGTAACCAGCAAGCGATGGAGGCCACATGTAATAGATGGGCGGACAGGCCTTGCTGTGTTTGAAAGGCTGCACTCATCTCTTGCTGTCCGTTTGCCTCCGTTTCTCTCCAAACCCCGCCTCCCCCAAAACCCCGCCCCCGTCCCCTGGTCCTAGCACAGCCCAATGTACTTGAGATTATTCTGGATAATCACGTCCGTGACGGCGTCGAACACAAACTGGATGTTGCTGGTGTCGGTGGCGCAGGTGAAGTGCGAATAGATCTCCTTCGTCTCCTTGTTGCGATTCAGGTCCTCGAACTGCCGCTGGACGTAGACGGCCGCCTCCTCGTAGGTGTTCTGGCCCTTGTAGTCGGCGAAGCAGACGGTCAGCGGGATGCGCTTGATCTTCTCGGCCAGCAGGTCCTTTTTGTTGAGGAAGAGGATGAGCGAGGTGTTGGTGAACCAGTTGTTGTTGCAGATGGAGTCAAACAGACGCAAGCTCTCTGCCATGCGACTCTGTTAGAGAGAGAGAGAGAGAGAGAGAGAGAGAGAGAGAGAGAGAGAGGTGGAGGGAGAAGAGCAGAAACAGATGAGTCAACAGATGAATACAAATAATAATTAAAATAATAATAAGAATAATAATTATAGATAGATAGACAGACATGCATAGACATACAGACAAACAGACATACACAGACATACAGTGCATCTGGAAAGTATTCACAGCGCTTCACTTTTTCCACATTTTGTTAGGTTACAGCCTTATTCTAAATTGTATTAAATTAATCTCTTTCCTCAAAATTCTACACAAAATACCCCATTATGACCATGTGAAAAAAGTTTTCTTGAGAGTTCTGAAAATGTATTAAAAATAAAAACTAAGAAATCACATTTACGTAAGTATTCACAGTCACTCTGTCAGAGCTCCAGCATTCCTCCGTCGAGAGAGGAGAACCTTGCAGAAGGACAACCATCTCTGCAGCAATCCACCAATCAGGCCTGTATGGCAGAGTGGCCAGGCGAAAGCCACTCCTTAGTAAAAGGCACAAGGCAGCCTGTCTGGAATTTGCCAAAAGGCACCTGAAGGACTCTCAGACCATGAGAAACAAAATTCTCTGGTCTGATGAGACAAAGATTGAACTCTTTGGTGTGAATGCCAGGCGTCATGTTTGGAGGAAACCAGGCACTGCTCATCACGAGGCCAATACCATCCCTACAGTCAAGCATGGTGGTGGCAGCATCATGCTATGGGGATGTTTTTCAGCAGCAGGAACTGCCAGACTAGTCAGGATAGAGGGAAAGATGAATGCAGCAATGTACAGAGACATCCTGGATGAAAACCTACTCCATAGCGCTCTTGACCTCAGACTGGGGCGACGGTTCATTTTTCAGCAGGACAACGATCCGAAGCACACAGCCAAGATCTCAAAGGAGTGGCTTCAGGACCACTCTGTGAATGTCCTGGAGTGGCCCAGCCAGAGCCCAGACTTGAATCCGATTGAACATCTCTGGAGAGATCTGAAAATGGCTGTGCACAGACGTCTCCCATCCAACCTGATGGAGCTTCAGAGGTACTGCAAAGAAGAATGGGCAAAACTGCCTAAAGAGAGGTGTGCCAAGCTTGTGGCATCATATTCAAAAAGACTTGAGGCTGTAGTTGCTGCCAAGGGTGGTTCTACAAAGTATTAAGCAAAGGCTGTGAATACTTACGTAAATATGATTTCTTTGTTTTTTAATTTTAATAAATTTTCAGAACTCTCAAGAAAACTTTTTTCACATGGTCATAATGGGGTATTTTGTGTAGAATTTTGAGGAAAGAGATTAATTTAATACAATTTGGAATAAGGCTGTAACCTAACAAAATGTGGAAAAAGTGAAGCGCTGTGAATACTTTCCAGATGCACTGTATATATAGATAGACAGGAAGATTGACAAAAAGGCAGACAGACAGACATACATAAATATAGACAGACAGAGACATTCAGATAGATAGACAGACAGACAGACAGACAGAAAGATAGATAGATAGACAAACAGACAGATATAGAGACAGACAGACAGAAAGACAGACAGAAAGACAGATCAATAGACAGACAGATATAGTCAGACAGACAGACAGACAGACAGACATAAATATAGACAGACAGACTGAGACATACAGATAGATAGACAGACAGACAGATATAGAGACAGATAGATAGATAGAGAGATAGATAGACAGACAGACAGACAGATAGATAGATAGATAGATAGATAGATAGATAGACAGACAAACAGACAGACAGATAGATAGATAGATAGATAGATAGATAGATAGATAGACAGACAGACAGACAGACAGATATAGAGACAGATAGATAGATAGATAGACAGACAGACAGACAGACAGACAGATAGATAGATAGATAGATAGATAGATAGATAGATAGATAGATAGATAGACAGACAGAAAGACAGACAAACAGGCAGACAGATTTGGAGTGGTAATGGTTCTATATAGCATCAAAAGAGGTTGCGCTATTCGTGAGTCATAGAACCCTTTTCAGCGCGAGACAGATCCCTTTTTAAAAGGCCTACAGTTTTCCCATTAGCAGCTCTTTTGAGTGTGTCGTTAGTGTATCTAGAACTCCTGATCTCCTGTGATGTTCCTATGTCAGTATCCAGAGGTACCCAGAACGTTGCAATACAGAAAACACACCCAGTGCAGTGGTTCTGCAGACAGAAACGCCTTGTTGATGAGAGCCGTCAACGGAGAATGCTCAGACCGGTTGGAGCTGACAGAAAGGCTACAGTAGCTCAGATAACCACTCTGTCCAGCTGCGGTGAAGCAGAGAAGAACCCCTGAATGTACAACACCACGCCCAACCTTGTGGCGGAGGAGCTACAACAGCAGAGGAACACGCCACATCTCGGAAACTGGAGGAAACTGAAGAGGTCTGCTACAGGAAGAGGTCTGACCCACTCAAACCCACAACGGCATCAGTAGACCAGTTTCTGAGAGGCAGCAGCAGCAGTGTGTGTGCTTGTGTGATGGACGGCTCACGTGACAACACCTTGCAGCTCAGCAGCTTCACACTGGAGCAGGCCTCAGGATGCTACCTGCTATCCACTGCTTGTTAGCTACATTAGCCCTTACTGGCTAGTTAGCAGGCTGCTTGACTGCAATGCACTAGCGCTCATTTTTGGCTGAGCTGTCACTTTAAGCGGCACAGCCTGGCACAGCGTAAACAGACAGAGCCCCGCCAGCTCCTTTTCCTCCTGTCCTGTGCTCTCTGTGCCAGTGGCGCAGTGTTATTTAAACTGCAGGCCCACAGGCTCAGGCAGAAACCTGCTCTTCAGCTCCATCTCTGCTCCATCTCTTCACCCACCTCTCACCTCAACTCCTTAATGACTGACCCCCCATTCATACCGCAGAACGCTGCAGGTGCTCTGATTTGGGACCGTTCCTGTGCTTCCTTATCATTTTTAAACTCACCTTTCTGTAAGCTTAGATGCTACACGATATGGACAAAAGTAATGGGACACCTGCTCATCCATTGCTGCTTCTAAAATCAAGAGGGTTGAAATAAAGAGCCGATCCTGCTTTTGTTGGAGGAACTGTCTCTACTGTTCTACTAGGTTTTGGAGGAGCATTGCTGTGTGGATTTCATTGCACTCAGCCATTGGAGCGTTAGTGAGGTCAGGATGTTGGATAATGATGATCACCTCCCCACCTCATCATCTTCACGATACGGACAAAAGTATTGGGACACCTGCTCATCCATTGCTGCTTCTGAAATCAAGGGGGTTGAAATAAAGAGCCGATCCTGCTTTTGTTGGAGGAACTGTCTCTACTGTCCTTATAGGTTTTGAAGGAGCATTGCTGTGAGGATTTGATTGCATGCAGCCACAGGAGCGTTGGTGAGGTCAGGATGTTGGGTAATGATGATCACCACCCCACCTCATCATCTTCACGATACGGACAAAAGTATTGGGACACCTGCTCATCCATTGCTGCCTCTGAAATCAATGGGATTGAAAAAAGAGCCAATCCTGCTTTTGTTGGAGGAACTGTCTCTACTGTCCTTATAGGTTTTGAAGGAGCATTGCTGTGAGGATTTGATTGCATGCAGCCACAGGAGCGTTGGTGAGGTCAGGATGTTGGATAATGATGATCACCACCCCACCTCATCTCATCCTCAACTCTTCAACTCATCCCAAAAGTGCTGGATGGAGCTCCACCATCCATCATTCCAGAGGACACAGTTCTTCCACTGCTTCACAGCTCCTCAATGCTGGGGGGCTTTATACCCCTCTAGCAGACGTGTAGAAAGTACTAGAGACCCAGACCTGAGTAAAAGTACAGGAGCTCTGTCAAAAAAGTGACTTGAGTAGAAGTAGAAGTGTCTTTAAGCTCCAGACTTAAGTGGAAGTATTGAAGTATTCAAAAGTTTTTGTACTTAAGTACTGAAAGTAGTTTATTCTAAATATAGGCCTCATACGAGTATTTGCAGGAGGTGAAGATGGAGAAGTATCTTCTGGTAGTTCTTCTTCTTCCATCTGGAGATAAACTAACAGAGCTGAAGCGTTAGTGTCCTCACTGCAGCAGCGGAGTGAGAGAGAGGAAGAACGGCAGCATGTTTAGACGGCTTCATCGAACCCGGTGACAGCGCCATCTAGTGCTCTGGAGGTGATAATGTGGGTTTGAAATGATTCCAAGACCAAGATTTGGCAGCAGTCCTGTAAGTTGTTAGGTGGCGCCTCCATGAGCATCCGTGAATCAGAGGGTGTGCGCATTATCCAAGGTTGTCATTTGGTAGGTCCTGACCACTGCATGTTCTGAGATGTTCTGGGCCAGTCACCTAACCATCTCACCACAGGTCTAAGATTCTTCTGCTTGGCCATTTTTCCTTGGCCCATCTATCCTCTGGAAGCAGAACATCAATGCCCAGTGAATCATTGGTGCTGCTGATCGTCAGCAGTCAGTATTATGCAGGGAGTGACCGGTCTGCTGTCTGAAGCCCAGCATGATCATTCCAGAGCTGTTACAAGGAATGATCGAACTCTTTGCTCAGTGGAAAATTGGCCCTGAGAGTGTTGGGCTTCTTCTCACAGTGTAGATTACCACTGTCCAGCTAAACGACCTGCAGAGAGAGTCAGGCTCACGCTGTATCCTCCTCCTCCTCCTCCTCCTCCTCTAGGACAAGCCTCCATAATAATCTCCAAACATCAGCAGTACAAATAAGAACCATCCCTTTCCAAATATTTAGCAGGATTGATTTCCAGCCTACTCCACAGCGGAGGCCGGGCCTCGTTCTCCGTGATGGAGCGTCCCAAAAGCAACACGAAGGAGAGGAGGAAGAGGGTACGAATTGACGTGGCATGTCTAATGAGGGCAATTTGCCCACAGAATCGTTCAGATGTCAACAAGCGCTGGATCTTCAATCGAGGTATTAACCTCTGTTTCTGCAAACCTGCTCAGTGCTCTATCTAATTCAATTACTCACCTGCCCGTGTGCAATTACCTCGCTGCGCCTCGCAAAATAATACCCATAATAATAAGGAGATGCAAATCCCATCCGTGGAACTGTCCTCCTTTCAACTTTTCCAGACCTCAAAACCACTAAAAATGTACAACCTATACAATTCAGCACCCATTCAACACCCATTCAACACCCATTCAGCACCCATTCAGCACCCATTCAACACTTATTCAACACCCATTCAGCACCCATTCAACACCCACTGTACCCTAAACCAACCTTTACTGAAGTTGCAGTTATGCAGTTATTACACAGTAATAATAACTAAATAATAATAAATGTAGGTGTTTCTAATAAAGTGGCCAGTGTGTGTATATCCAAGGTAAGTGTTTCTAATAAAGTGGCCAGTGTGTGAAAGCCAATTGTAGGTATTTTCAAGTGGCCAATGAAGAGAATTTCTATGTAGGTGTTTCTAATAAAGTGGCCAATGAAGTGAACTCCTATGTAGGTGTTTCTAATAAAGTGGCAAATGAAGTGAACTACTATGTAGGTGTTTCTAATAAAGTGGCAAATGAACGGAATTCCTATGTTGGTGTTTCTAATAAAGTGGCCAATAAAGGGAATTCCTATGTTGGTGTTTTTAATAAAGTGGCCAATAAACGTAATTCCTGTTCTCCTTTCAACTTTGGCAGACGTCAAAACCACTAAAAATGTACAAACTATACCATTCAGCACCCATTCAGCACCCATTCAGCACCCATTCAATACCCACTACACCCTAAACCAACCTTTACTGAAGTAGGTGTTTCTAATAAAGTGGCCAATGAAGGGAATTCCTATGTAGGTGTTTCTAATAAAGTGGCCAGAGTATGTATGCCAAAGGTAGGTGTTTCTAATAAAGTGGCCAATGAAGGGAATTTCTATGTAGGTGTTTCTAATAAAGTGGCCAACAACTGAAATTCCTATGTAGGTGTTTCTAATAAAGTGGCCAATGCAAAATAGTCACCATGGGAAAAAAAATTAGATTCCCCTAATTTAGCAACATCAATATCAATATTTCATATAAATTTCAAAAGACAGGTGTAGGTTCGCTGGTGAATTTGGAATAGTCAATGGCTATAATATTTGTGTAGTCATGGCGACCGACGCCCGGTTTCATTCACCACTGCAGTGAAGAAATGTTTCTCTGGAACAAAGCATTTCACATCAAATCCGCCCTGAACACACGTTTACATCACAACCACTGAATTATGCTGAAATGTAGAAAATCGGGTGGGGTTTCCCTTTAAGCTGTATCGATTGCATTATTCCGTCTCGACGTCTGATTATTTAATATAAAAAAATAAGTGGAGCAGTGATGCAAAAAATAATGCACAAATAGGCCTACATATTTCCCCCTGGTGACAGTGAAAGCAGTTTATCTGTTTAACATAATTAAGGACTCTTATTTTGTAGAAAGCCGCTGCAGCTGTGTGTTGTGTTGTGTTTATTTATTGTTTCCTTTATTGTCCATTTTATTGCCGCCTGAACCAGTAGCAGGATAATGGAGAAGGTTCTCCACTTTAACGTACGTTAATGTAATGAGATTTTACTCCAACTGATTCAGATTGAGATCTTAACCCAATAAGAGCCCCCCCCCCCCGCCCCCCGGTGTGCAGCCGCACTACAGTTTCAGCTGCCCTGCGGTTTCCTCCCAGTAGAACATTCCACTGACCAGTCAGCAATCTCCAGTCCACACCTGCAGGCTGACTGGCCAGCAAGCGCATATATAAGGCAGGTGTTTCCAATAAAGTGGTCAGTAACAAGTACAAGTGATCAAATAGCCAGTGTGCTGAAGCCCTTGGTGGGTGTTTCTGATAAAGTGGCCAGTGAGTAGAAGCTCAAGGTGGGTATTTCTAATAAAGTGGCCAGTGAGTGGAAGCCCAAATGAATGTTTCTAATAAAGTGGCCAGTGAGTGGAAGCCCAAATGAATGTTTCTAATAAAGTGGCCAATGACTAGAATTCCTATGTAGGTGTTTTTTAATAAAGTGGCCATTGAAGGGAATTTCTATGTAGGTGTTTCTAATAAAGTGGCCACAGTATGTAAGCCCAAGGTAGGTGTTTCTAATAAAGTGGCCATTGAAGGGAATTTCTATGTAGGTGTTTCTAATAAAGTGGCCACAGTATGTAAGCCCAAGGTAGGTGTTTCTAATAAAGTGGCCATTGTGTGAAAGCCAATTGTAGGTATTTACAAAAAAGTGGCCAATGACTGGAATTTCTATGTAGGTGTTTCTAATAAAGTGGCCATTGAAGGGAATTCCTATGTAGGTGTTTCTAATAAAGTGGCCATTGAAGGAAATTCCTATGTAGGTGTTTCTAATAAAGTGGCCAATGACTGGAATTCCTATGTAGGTGTTTCTAATAAAGTGGCCATTGAAGGAAATTCCTATGTAGGTGTTTCTAATAAAGTGGCCATTGAAGGAAATTCCTATGTAGGTGTTTCTAATAAAGTGGCCAGAGTGTGTAAGCCCAAGGCAGGAGTTTCTAATAAAGTGGCCAATGACTGGAATTCCTATGTAGGTGTTTCCAATAAAGTGGCCAGAGTGTGTAAGCCCAAGGCAGGAGTTTCTAATAAAGTGGCCAATGACTGGAATTCCTATGTAGGTGTTTCTAATAAAGTGGCCAATGACTTGAATTCCTATGTAGGTGTTTCCAATAAAGTGGCCAGAGTGTGTAAGCCCAAAGTAGGTGTTTTTAATAAAGTTCTGCAGTAACACACGGTCATTCATACACAGGTATATCATTAATGCATGTCTGCTGTATCTTTCCACAGTTACTTCAGATTCTACTGAAAGCTGGGCTTTGCTCGATCACTGACCAGTCTTGGATCTGAAGATTGGTCTGGAATGTCTTTTGAGTCTTGTGGTCTTGACACTGCAGATTTAATTACGGCATGACTGAGCCCTATCTGTTTACGGGGCTTTTCAGAGACATCAGCTGTGCATTACTCCGGCCCTCAGGATACATTTTCCCCTCCAAATAACTCTCTGAAGCCATCAATACGGGCCGACTATCAGCACACCAGAACCATTGAAAACTAGCATTAATCAGCTCAGTCATTTCCTCACTGGCTGATGGATGTGTGTAGCCCAACTGCTGGGTTCACGGCCGGGCTACGCAAAACCTCCACCCACCCGTTTACCGCTGCTGCCCAGCTTCACGGTTTGTTGCAAAGCCGGCTCTTTTATACGTTTACAAGCAACCCAATTTTATAATGGTTATAATGGTCGATTAATATATTAAATATTGAAACTAATCATTATGATCTGCTTAGTTATCAAATAACTCGGGTAGTAATAACTAGTCTGAATTATATTACACTCAAGATCAATATCCAAAATGAATTGATAATAAGAATGTATTAATTCTATTACTTTTTTAATAACTAATTATAAATTAATTAATTCTGGATATTACTTAAAAAACATATTCAGATTAAATTGAAATCAAATCAATATCCAGAATTAATATATAATACAAATGTACAATGTTCATAAAAATATATAATATAATAAATATTATACAAGCAACCCAACACAACATGTGCAACCGTCCACATGCGTCCATTCTATTACACCTAGTGTTGTATAGCGCCCCCCTGAGGTAGTGAATACAGCTTAGTGTAGTGTAATAATTACATAGGGCTGCAAAAACGACTGTTTTCATGGTCGATTAATCTAATAAATATTGAAACTAATCATTATGATCTGCTTAGTTATCTTGAGTAGCTATTTTAGCTTTTATATTTAGCTTGAAGTTGTTTCACATATTTTCGAACTAACAATGAAGACAATAAAGATAAAACATTTTCAAACATTCAGGTGAATTTTTCTGCTAAAATAAAATAAAAAAATGAGCAACAAAACTCAAATGTCTTTTTCCTGTCAAATTTTAAACCAGAGACGTGCAAAATAGCAGTGATAAAATATAACTAAGCTAAATATTTAATAAATATTTTTTCAGATCTGCCAAAAAGACGTAATTTTAGCTTCCGTCTGAAAGTATTTTGTGATTTTGCAACTCATTCCCCTCGACTGTATTAGATATCATGCTACTAGTTAGCCATACGATGTTGCTAACATGCTACTAGTTAGCCAGTTCTGCTACTAGTTCTGCTGATCTTACACAAAATTTACAAAAATAGTAATTTCATAAAAATTAAACAGCAACACTGTCAAGATGAGATATTTTCGTTGATTTTACGTTAACGGACAATTAATCACGTAAACACCCAGTGGAACAGTCCGGAGAGATGACGTGTCGGGGGTGTAGGATGTAGATAACTGTTGCTAATATTTGCTAGCAAGCTAACACAGGCTAAACGAACTAACTAGCTCAATAGCGGATAGCGCCCGCAAGATAACTAGCTAGCTTTACGTGTTGGTATCAGCTTTATATGCCAGAGTAGCAACGACAAAATGTTATCGTTGAACTTGTGCGAATAAGTTTAATAAATAAAATTAAATAGCGACGCTTTATCCAGATTAAAAACTTCTCAGTAATGATCAGTAAAAATCTTTTAAAAAATTTTAATCTGCCTCTAAAGTACGACGGCCGCGTGAAGCCGAGATTTTAACCAATGGAATGATAGCGTTATCAAACTGCTGCCGATGCAACGTCACATTGTCTTCCTACACAACAGAGGGCGCTGTTGCTTACAGATTCAAGCCCCGCCTCCGACAGAGAGCCGACCCCATTGGTTGGCTGACACGTCGATGTTCACAAAAGGTGATATTGAGGTTCCTGAAAAGGCCGTGTCATCGTAGAAGGTACGACTAGCTGATAGTTATGGGGACAGGCCTACCCAACACGGTCAGTGACCCTGTGACCTGGTCAAGACACCTGTCCACTTTATTTGAAACCCTTAAGAGTGTCTGTGTGAGGTATGTGTGTGTGTGTGTGTGTGTGTGTGTGTGTGTGTGTGTGTGTGTGATGTTGGACTTGCGAGATCATTCGTAGGTGTTATGTAATTGTGTGTAATTAAGTAATTAACTGTAATTAAATGTAAATAATGAAGTAAAGCCTGTTCACAGCAAACCGGCAGTGAGATGAAGGTACATTCGTGCATGTGTGGGTTTATGCCGTGAGGGCCTGTGTTAGTGTGTGTGTGTGTGTGTGTTAGTGTGTATGTGTGTATGTGTGTGTGTGTGTTAGTGTGTGTGTGTGTGTGATGCAATGGCTGTGGGCACGTGGTGGGCAGCAGCAGCGTGTGACTGGAGGAGGGGTTTAATGAAGACTGAGCCGCTGTTCGAAAGGTTAAACAACACATCACGCTCTGAGCAAATCACAAGATCTGAGAGAGCGAGAGAGAGAGAGAGAGAGAGAGAGAGAGAGAGAGAGAGTGAGAGAGAGAGAGAGAGGTAGAGAGAGAGGTAGAGAGAGAGAGAGAGAGAGAAAGAGAGAGAGCGAGAGAGAGAGAGAGAGAGAGGTAGAGAGAGAGAGAGAGAGAGAGAGAGAGAGAGAGAGAGAGAGAGGTAGAGAGAGAGCGAGAGAGAGAGGTAGAGAGAGAGAGAGAGGTAGAGAGAGAGGTAGAGAGAGAGAGAGGTAGAGAGAGAAAGAGAGAGAGAGAGAGGTAGAGAGAGAGAGAGAGGTAGAGAGAGAGGTAGAGAGAGAGAGAGGTAGAGAGAGAAAGAGAGAGAGAGAGAGGTAGAGAGAGAGAGGTAGAGAGAGAGAGAGAGAGAGAGAGAGAGAGAGAGAGAGAGAGAGATATAGAGAGAGGTAGAGAGAGAGGTAGAGAGAGAGAGAGATAGAGGTAGAGAGAGAGAGGTAGAGAGAGAGAGAGAGAGAGAGAGAGAGAGAGAGATATAGAGAGAGAGGTAGAGAGAGAGGTAGAGAGAGAGAGAGACAGAGGTAGAGAGAGAGAGATAGAGGTAGAGTCAGTGAGTGTGAGACAGATAGGGCTATAAGGACTTTAAGGAGTGGAGAAATGAGCAGAGCTCAGAATCTGAAGATGCTGTTAATGCTGACAGTGACCAGCAGATCCTTCACTGACCGACTAACTGCACACCTACCAAACCCAGCGTGATGTGCTAATACATAATTAATACATAGAAACAAGCGGATCATCAATTAATGGACTCTAATAAATAGCCCTAATAAATAATAATACATAAATAAATAAATAAATAAATAAAAAATATCCTGAATAAAGTTCATAAAAAGAACATCCAGAATGAAGTTCTAAAACAATGGATTTGTAATAAATTAAGCATTCATAATTTATTTGAAATAAAACTAATATCTGATATGAATGACAGTAAATCAATTAACATCCAAAATGAATTTTGAGTATTATTAATCTCTAGAATAATTTTATTTAAACTAATAACTAGTCTGAATTATATTACAATCAAGATCAATGTCTAAAATGAATTGATAATTTAATTAATTATACATAATTATTAATTAATAATGTATTAATTCTTAATAATAACTCTGTAATATTTGCATGTTTTTATAACTAATTATAAATACATTTTATTCAGAATGAATACATAATACATAATACATAAATGTACAATGTTCATAAACATTATAAATAAACATCAATTCCAATATAATTAATATCCAGAATGAATATCTAATAAAATCATTACATTAATAATGAATATCAACACAGAAAGTATAATATATTTCATATTCAGAATGATAGAACTTACTACTTAAATTACATAAATACCCACAATGAATGAATCCTACAATTAATATCAAAATTTAATTTTAACATTAATATTGAGAATAAATTGATAATAAAATGTAGTTTATAAGCATCTGATAAAAATATTTTTATGTAATTAATCCACCCAGTAAAATACTCTGTAATTACAGCCTCATAACTCTTCCTGTTATTTCACAAACTGACCTTTCCAGTCCGGGAGCGACCGGCCCACCATTACCGACAAATCTCATTACATCATTACGTCATTACGTCATTACATCGGTGTCGGTGTTGTCAGTGTCATCACTTTCGTCAGAGTCGTCAGTGTTAGTATTTCAGAGACTGAGGAGGAGGGTTTATTAGGAAGAGCCTTGTTACAGTCAGACTGCAGGAGGACTCAGCTGCCTGGGACTAGTAACCCTCACACCTGCAGTAATACACCTTAACTGAGACCAAACAGTTTTGTGTGTGTGTGTGTGTGTGTGTGTGAATAAATCATAATCATTATTTAATATTAATTGATATTAATCATGTATCTAATTAGTTTTAATTATATAATTATGCATTATGCATACTGGTATTTGGTTGTTTTCTTGATTAACTTTTATTATTGAATTATTACTGATGTTCTGGTATTTATGTTTTCTATTTCTAATATTTCTATTTTTTATTAAAAAGTATTTTTAGTTATGAATTATTATTGAATATTTTCTGGTATGTATGTTTGTTTTCTATTTGTATTATTTATTTTTTTAGTAGTAGTATTTTCAGTTATTTTATTAACTTTTATTAACCTTTATTATTGATTATTTTCTTAATTTTTTCTTATTTGTTTTATTGGTTCCTAGTTTTATTTGTATGTATAATTCTATAATTGAATGAATCTTATTTTAATGTATTTGCTATACATTTTAATCATAATATTAGTATAGTAGTATACGTATGGTAAAATATAAAATAAGTAAATATATATATATATATATACGTTTATACATTTTTTAATCCAGATCTGGATCTACAGCTGGATTCTGTTTACACTTGTCACTGAAATGCGTCTCCAGTGAGATCGGATGAGATCAGATTTTCACACGTACTTAATTTTTCTATTTTACTTCCTGTAAACAAAGTTTCTCCTCACGGGGGTGTGGCTTCAGGAGACTTTAGGGAAGGGGTGGGCAGTTCTGGTCCTGGGGGGGTCGGATTCCTGCACAGGACCAAGTTCCCCTCACTGGGATTTGTTAATCTGACGGTTCAAATTGTCTAGAACCTCAACAGAGAGACAGAGAGAGAGAGAAAAGCAGGGGGAGGAGGAATGTAGAGCACCTACACCCCCCCCCCCCCCAACCTCCCACACAGCACAGCATGACCCCCCCTCCCCCTCCCCTCCCTCCCAGGTGCTCCAGGGGAGACCTGCTGCTCCACACACACACCACACACACACACTCAGGCCTTAATTAAGCTTCAGAAATAATAAGCAGGTTGGGGGTGGGCATGGGTGCGGGTACGGCTGCGAGTGCGGGTGCAGGCACGGGTACAGGTGCTGATGTTTACCGTTTTGTTTCCAGTAAATTGAAATAGATGGAGACGCCCCGACCCACGGATACATCCACCTCTTATACATACAACTCACGGACACAGTCACCACGGCAACACAGAGAGAGTGTGAGAGAGGTGTGGAGAGAGTATAGAGACAGAGAGAGAAAGAAACTGAATACCATGCTGCCTAACGCCAGGCGTGGGCTAGAGGGGTGTAAAGCCCCCCAGCATTGAAGAGCTGTGGAGCAGTGGAAGAACTGTGCTCTCTGGATTGATGGATGGTGGAGCTCCATCCAGTACTTTTGGGATGAGTTGGAGAGATGGGGATGATGATGAGGTGGGGTGCTGATCATCGTCCAACATCCTGACCTTACTAACACACTTGTTGCTGAATGCAATCAAAAATCCTCACAGCAATGCTGTGCTCCAAAATCTAGTAGAAAGTCTTCTTCTCTGGACAGTAGAGACAGTTACTCCAACAAAAGCAGGATCAGCTCTTTTTAATGCCCTTAGTTTCCAAAGAAACCCTGAATGAACAGGTGTCCCAATACTTTTGTCCGTTCAGTTTGTTCGTTTTTTTCATGTGGAAATGATGTAGACAGGCCACTGCAGCACTGCTGTCAGTGTGTAGGCACCAGGCCTAGAACCCCACAGTCTTCTGGAGGATTTTCAGCACCTGATATAACCTTTGAATGCTGAACTCAGAAGATTCATCAGAGTCATCATTTTCTCCCTCCACAGTCGAGGCGTTCTCACGGCTGGAGCGATTCTCACTGATATCCGCTGACGGCTGGCCTTTCTAACAGCTGCCTCCACACGGAGAACGCCGCACAGCAAGATACACTGTAATTGATCATTATCATGTGACCCTATGGTGAGGCTTATTCCCACTTCTCTCTGCCTCTCTCTCTCTCTCTCTCTCTCTCTCTCTGTGTCTCTATATTTGTATTGGCCTCACTCGTCAAGGCCCTGACTGTTCACTATACACTGTTTACTATAGGCTTCTACCCCCACTTCTACTCCAGCCCCTCCACCAGTGACTTTCTCTTCAGCTCCTGGGCTGAAAGATGCTAAGGGCATTTTCACACTTGTTCGCACCCAGGGCCGATTCGGGGCTCGTTTGGGGGAGGGGCTAATTAACACTACTTTATCTTCTTAATTTGTCCCTTTGTGGATTCTTGGAGGGTAAGGACACTAAGGACACTCGAAGTCTGAGCCATGCCGCTTCGCATCAGCAGCCGGAGTCGGAGAGGGCACAATAGGCTATGACAGTTTCTCCATGTGGATAGATGGCGCTCTCTCCCCTCATCACACTTAACGAATGTTGGTCTGCACAGGCGTCTGTTAGAAGTTGCGGCGGAGCTGGCGACCCGGTTTCGTAACACATCTGATCCCCTCTGACGTCATCTTACAAAAGGACCATTTAGGACCCAATACGTTAGCCAGCCGATGTAGCTAGCATGCTGATCCACTCCCTAGACTGTATTATTTAGCCAAGCCAAGCCCTGCTCTTGCTCAAGGTTAGCGTGATAGCGGATAGCGAGTGCACGATAGCTAGCTAGCTTTACCTGTTGGTATCAGCATTTTATATGCCAGCTCCTCCATCCCAGCTAACAGACGCCTGTGCCGGCCAACATCTCTTTAAGAGTGACGAGGGGAGAGAGCGCCATCTACCCACCTGGAGAGAGCACGGCCAATTGTGCTCTCTCAGACTCCGGCTGCTGATGGCAAAGCAGCATGGCTTGGGATTCGAGCTCGGTTTTACAGAACCACCCCGTGTTTTTGGAATGCGCTGGGTCCCCAGGTCCTCCACTCAGCACAGCTAGCAGACGCCTATGTCGGCCAACACATGTCGCTTCAATGTCGAGTGGTGAGGGGTGAGAGCGCCATCTACCCACCCGGTGTACCTCTCACAGACTCCAGCTGCTGGCTTGGGTTTGGCAGAAAGACGTTAGCGATATAATTAACGCTGCATATGACTATAAAATACTTCACATACCTCTGCTAAACTTAGGACAACTAATAGACGACCAAAAGATTAAGCGGTTAGCATTTTTAAAAATGCTGTAAATGTCCGATACACTAATAAGGAGCCAATTAGAAGGCTGCATTTCTCAATTTCGCAAAACTAAGCTCTGATCTTAGTGGAATGAGTCTGTTCAGTTCAGGCACCTCCAGTAGCGATCCTTCAACATGTCTGTTTATGAAAAATCGTCCAATATCGCTAGAATACAAGCCTAAAACCTTGACAGGGCTTATCTTTGCCTTAAAAGGCCAGAAAGCCATAAGCAGTCTGCCTGACCAGCGCAGCGTCCCTTTATAGCACACACTGCGCTGCCTCTGCTGCTATTGTTTGTCTTATTGACATCCCTGTAAAATATTGGAGGCCCTTCTCTTCGAGTGTGTGTGTGTAAGTGTGTGTGTGTGTTTTCCCCTGTGCTGCACAGCCTTATTTCACTTATAGTACACTCCAAACAGTACAGTAGCTCTAATGTATGTGTCTAGTGTCTCTGTGTGTGTGTGTGTGTGTGTGTGTGTGTGTGTTGTTTAAGTGTAAGAGCTTTATTTTACATTCGCCTCTCTGCTGGAATAAATCACCACCCGCTCGCCGACTCTGGAAGCTCTGCCAGACCCAAACGTTGGGGGAAGCAAGAGCGCCTGTTTGCTCCTCTTGCTCCACTGCTCAGCCGTCCGTACATACAGTCACACTCCCCTACAGTACAGTAGCTCTACAGTACGCTGACTACACGCAGTTACAAGGCAGTTAGCATTAGCAGCTAGCATCAAAGAGTTGTCCCCAGTCATGTCCTGATGTAGTAATTATGGCTGCCCAACCACCATTCTAATGTGAGGCTCACATAGGAGGGCTAAGGTCACACTAATCCACACTAAGGCCCAAAATGCAGTGTACAACTCAGATGGGGCCCATGTTTAACCCCTCCTGGTCCCATCACTGACCCTGATGGGCATCCATATGTAGGGCCAGCATGGAACCCACAGACAAAACTGGTTTCTGGTTCCCAGTTTGGCTACACATACAGACCATACAAGTTCACCTTTTATCCAATCCGAACAGTGGGGTCTGAAGGCACTGCCATCTAGTGGTCGGGGTTTAAACACAACACAAAATGAGCCCCTGTCTGCCAGCTGGCTTTACATTAAAAACCATTAAATAAAGATCAATACTTTGTGAGAATCGATGCACTACTGCAATACATGATATTGCGATACTTTCATATGTCGATATTTCTTTACACCCCTAGAATAAACTGTGGACAGTTACTGTGGAAGCCCATTTATATTCATATACATTTATTATTTATTATATTTATATTAAATTTCAACCAAAAATTCAACATCTGTCTGAGATTTAAGATTGACATCATCACAATGTTGCTGTTTTTGGAAGATATGTGACTTTGTTTCCAATCAAAATTTAACATCTGTTAAATGTTTTGACATAAACCCAATGTTGGTGTTTGATGGATATGTGACTTTGATTTCCATCCAAAACTCAACATTTGTCTAACGTTGGGTTTTGACAACCCAACCATAGTTTTTGAGAGATATGTGACTTTGATTTCCATCTAAAATTCAACATCTGTCAAACGTGAGAGCTTGATGTCAACTCAATATCCCAAGTTTTGGCAGATAAGTGACCTTGATTTCCATCCAAAATGTAAAATCTGTCTAACATTGGAGCTTGATGTCAACCCAATGTTGTTTTTTGGGAAGATATGTGACTTTGTTTCCTTTAGAAATTTAACATCTGTCTAACGTTTGGTTTTGACATAAACCCAATGTTGGTTTTTGATGTATATGTGACTTTGATTTCCAACCAGAAATCAATATCTGTGTAATGATAGAGGTTGATGTCAACCTAATGTTGGTTTTTGACAAATTTGTGACCTTGAATTCCATCTAAAATTAAACATCTGTCAAACGTTAGAGCTTGAAGTCCATCCAATGTTTCTGACGGATATGTGATTCGATTTCCAATCACAGTTCAACATCTGTCTAATATTTGGTTTTAACATAAACCCAACCACAGTTTTTGATGGATATGTGACTTTGATTTCAACCCAAATTTCAACATCTGTGTAATGTTGGGTTTTGACATAAACCCAATATTGTTTTTTGAGGGAAAAGTAACTTTGATTTCCAACCACAGTTCAACGTCTTTCTAATGTTAGGTTTTGACATATACCCAACAGTAGTTTTTGATGGATATGTCACTTATGTTGATTTCCAACCAAAATTCAACATCTGTCTAATGTTAGAGCTTGAAGTTTAGTCATTGCTGTTTGTGACGGATATGTGATTTGATTTCCAATCACAATTCAACATCTGTCTAACGTTGGGTTTTGACATAAACCCAACCATAGTTTTTGATGGATATGTGGCTTTGAATTCCATCTAAAATTCAACATCTGTCAAACGTTAGAGCTTGAAGTCCAGTCAATGTTGTTTTTGACGGATATGTGAATTGATTTCCAATCACAGTTCAACATCTGTCTAATGTTGGGTTTTAACATCAACCAGATTTTCACATTAATCAAAAAATGTAACGTTTGTACAACGTCCCTCTGATGTCAAACCGACGTCTGGTGCCTGCTGGGCAGGCAGGAGAGTGTAGCTGACAGGCTATGCTGCAGAAGTGAAATTACCATGAAGGTCTGGATGTAGGTCAGCAGTTTGAGGATCAGTGATCATCACCAGTCGAAGGAGGAAATAAAGGCAGAGGCTTCAGGCCGGAGCTCCAGCAGCTGTCGTTTATTAGGTAAGAAGAAAAGATGCCTTGTGGCCAGTGGTCTTCCGTGACTGAGGCGGCTGCCAGAGCCAAGCGCGGCCTCCTGAGATGCGTGTGCATTTTTCTCCCATGACCCACATCTCCACCCTCCCAGCTAAACACACACACACACACACACACACACATACACATCACAGTGTGTGTCCTCTCTCTCTCTCTCTCTCTCTCTCTCTCTCACTCTCTTTCTCTCACTCTCTCGCACTGTACTGCTCACTTCAGTGGGCCACGTTGCGCAATGCAGCTCCCTCTCTACCCTGCCCAACTCTACACGGGCACACACACACACATACATACACACACTCTTTATCTCTCTGGAGTGTTGTACAAACCACAAACCCTGCCCCCTCCAACACACTCACACAAACACACTCACACACCCCACCCCAACCCGTCACAGCTCATTGTCAACAGCCCGGGATTAGGAGCGTTGGACCTGCTCTGTTGCTAGGCAACGGTTGCCGTGACAACCAGTTCTCTCTTTTTTTTTTCTTTTTTTTTTTTAGAGAGGGATGGGTCAAAAAAAAAAAAAAAAAAGAGGATTGAGAAAAGGGATGTTAGAGGGGAGGGGTGTGTGCATGTGCGAAAGAGAGAACGAGCGTGCGAGATAGAGAGAGACTGAGAAAGAGAGAGAGAGTCTCAGGTAAAAGAAAAAAGGTTTGACCATAAATATGAGTGGCATTTTTCATCTATAACTAATCATCCATTAGCAGTACCAGACCTCGCTAATGCTCTCATGGCCGAACGCCATCAAATCCTCACAGCAATGTTCCAAAATGCAGCGCAAGGCCTTTGCAGAAGAGTCTGCAGCAAAGAAAAAACAGACCCTGTATTATTACCTTTGATTTCAAAAGCAACTCTGGAGGTGCAGGTGTCCACAAACTTTTGCACGTATCATGTATTTACAGTTAAACTGCACTTAATAATTATTGCTACCATGTTATTACTGCTCTTACTGATCAATTATTGATAAATGAATGCACTAGTATAATAATGAATATAATTTTTTTCACAGTTTCCATAGGTTCCCAATACGTTGTGAAATTTGAGATGATGCTATATTTACCAAATGCTACGTGCTAAGCTACATGCTAAGCATGTTATCTTGCTAGTACCAATACCATATATATATATATATATATATATATATATATATATATATGTCCAAGGAAGACTATTAATAATGCTAACATACTAGTACCAGAAATTCCAGAGCATGCTATATGCTACAAAAACTAAATGCTAAGCGTGCCAATTTGCAAGTGCTAATGCTTATTAGCTCTAAATCTTTTATTGTTTCTAAAGAAAATCCCCCTCCCATCACATAGATAACTAATGAATAAACAGTAAAGACACGGCCCCTTTCAAGCTGAAACATCACGAGATACTCAATACTCAATACTAACAGCATTACAGTTAGCACGGTAGCCTAGCCCGGGACCGCAGGACTCATCAGCGTCTCTTTAGTATTCCAGATGTGAGCCGCTTGGTGGTTGCGTGCTCTTTTCCTGGAAGGGTCGATGACCTTGGCCTGCAGCCAGTTAGTGCCCAGTTGGAGCAGAGCCATGCTAGAATACGTCAACCTCTGTCCCGGCTCGGTGCACTGACACTACACTCATACCCCGTCCAGTAAACAGAAGACTCCTACCAGAAGGCACGGTCAGATTTACACCATTCAGCCATACCGTTAGCACCACTGACAGGTATGCCAGTGAACCGGCGACAGAGTCATAGACACCAAAGGCTCAGGGATGCTTATGGAGGTCCCACCTCACTCACACCTCAACTCACAGCTCTTAAGGGATCTGCTGTAACGTATGAAGAAGGTAATGTCCAGATACCACAGCAGGAGACCCTCAGAGGGAGGGCCTTGTGGAGTCCAGGCCTCGAATGCCGAAATCTGGGACCTACTCAATATTAGGCAGGTGGTTTTAATGTTATGGCTGATCACTGCACACACACACACACACACATTATATATATATACATATATATATATATATATATAGAGAGAGAGAGAGAGAGAGAGAGAAATGAACACTATGTCCAAAAGTATGTGGACGCCTGCTCCTCCAGAGTTGCTTTTGAAATCAAGGGTAATAACAAGGGAGTCTGTTTTTTTCCCTTTGCTGTAGAAACAGCCTTTCCTCTCCTGCAAAGGCCTTACACTAGATGTCTAAACACTGCTGTGAGAATTTGATGGCACTTGGCTATGTGAGCCTTAGTGAGGTCAGGGACTGATGATAGATGATTAGCCATAGATCAAAAATGCCCCTGTGCCCCTGAGACCCCTGTGTGGTAATGCTTTTCCAGTACCAGGAATTAAAGACCATGCTGTATGCTACATATGCTACATGCCCTTGTGTTTGTGTGTGTGTGTGTGTGTGTGTTTGTGTTTGCATACAGCATTTTCTGCATCATCTGCAGCGGGTTCATGACCTTACAGCGCTTTATGGATTCACATGAAATCACCATCTAATAGCTTTGTCACAGAGGCTGCATATGGCGTAATACACACAGTGCTTTGGCCATCAGTCTCACTATTATCACTCTGCATATGGTGTTTATTCTTTCCAAGCATTGTCCTTTGACCCCCACATCAGATCATCCTCTCTCTCTCTCTCTCTCTCTCTCTCTCTCTCTCTCTCTCTTTCGGGCCAGGCAGTTTAGATGTTTTATGGCTGGAGCACTCGCCTCGAAACACGACCTGCCACCATGTCTTCCTGCTCTCCGCCCAGCTGCCAGCAAACATCGATAGTGGCTGTTATGTGTAGGCCGTGATGCCAGGTATCCAGACATCGTAGTCAAGACTATTTGCGATGTTAAATAAACCAAAATTCAACGTCTTCTAAACGTCACGAGCCTGTTAGACGTTGATGCGCTACGTGTCCAAAAGTTTATGCCTTCTGCTAAATGCATTTAGCTACTGTAAGTTGCACCCATTGCTGACAAAGACGAGCAAATGCACTCAAACACACACCTGGTCTAGGCCCTGTAGAGAAGTACTGCCAATAGAATAGGACTCCTGCAGGAAAGCGTCAGTACTGAGCTGTGGAGCAGTGGTAGAGCTGTGTTCTCTGAAATGATGGATGGTGGAGTTCAAGCCAACACTTTTGTATGAGATGAGGTGGGGTGGTGAGCATCCATAACACTGTTGTCACTGAATGCAATAAAATTCTCACAGCAATGCTCCTCCTCCAAAATCTAGCAGAAAGCCTTCTTCTGGACATTAGAGACAGTTACTCCAACAAAAGCAGGATCCCCTTGATTTCAGATGAAGCAATGGATGAGCAGGTGTCCCAATACTTTTGTCCATATAGTGTATGTTAGTAAGTCTAAAGTCTAAAGTCATGATGCATTCTTTCAGAGGTATTTACCTCCCCCCACCGTCTCACACACACGCACACACTCATGCTGCCACCGTCCTACAACTTAGGCCTACTTGAAGCCCCCCACCACCCCCACCCCCAGGCACAGCACCCTAACCATGGTGTCCTCTTTTTTAGAAAACACAATATGCTCAGCCTAACAACAGAGCAGCAGCGTTAGCTGTGTTTATTAACACAGAACACCAAGGTTTGACTGAAGTGATGATTGCTGTGTGCGGTAATGCTGTGTGTGTGTGTGTGTGTGTGTGTGCAGTGAGTGTCGCTGAGTTGAGCTCCTGCTGAGTTTTATTGCAGCTCTAATCAGATCCACTTGATTCCCCCATTTAGAAGCTCCTGAAGGTTTGATCTACTCAGCCAGGTGTTTTACATTAGGAGTGTGGAAGGAATCACACCTGACACTAGAACCTGGATGATCTCCATATGCACATTTCAAGACTAGTGTAAAGATTATTATTATTATTAGTAGTAGTAGTAGTAGTATTACAAATATGTTACTATTATATTATTACATTTTATTACAACTGATATTTAACATTTGCTATGTTGCATGAATTACATGCATTTATTCAGCTTTGCATATAACATCATTATATTTAATATGCTAGTATTATAACTAAATTATGCTAGCATGGGTATTGATTGATTAACAGCTTACTTTTGATGTCACATTCTTTTCAATTTCGGCTGCTATCCAATGGGGGAGCGGTAACTTTTATTAACTTTTTTATTTTAACTATTAGTTTTATTAGTATTTATTATTTTAAATACATTTTTAATGCTTTCATTTTTCTTTACGTTATTTTGTTTTTGATTTCTGTTTGAATGGTCACTGTGTTTGAAATTGTGCAATACAAAATATAAATAAAAAATAAATAAATATAAAAATACAAATAAACTTCCTTTGCCTTTATAATTATCTGATATCATTAATTAGTGGAACCCTGAGCAACCTCCAAAGCACTCCAGTGTGCAGAGCTGGCAACTGCACGCTACCCGTACCGTCCGTAGACATCGGGACATGTGACTTGATAAGCAAAATCGCTCCACTCAGACATCATATATATAGAAATGGCCCTTAGGCGATCCGTACATTGAGGCTTGAGGCTTTTGGGAACCAAATGTGGTTCTTCTATGGCAGAGAACATTTTTGGAATGTGATGTTTTTAGGAAGAACTCGCTAACTGGACCACAACACGTTCTTCTGTTCCCTCTCAAGTCATTTCCTAATGACACCATATTGCCCCCTATGCATCCTGTAGTGTACTGCAATTTGTCAGATTGACCATTTTCATAATACGAACGCTCTTGCTCTTTCTGCTGACCCGACTGATGTGGTTGACTAATCTCTGTGGTCCTATCCAATGAGCCAGGCCTTAACTGCTCAAGAGATGCTGGGTGAGATAAGCAGAAGTGTGAAGTAATGAAGTAGAAATACTTCCTTATCTTACTTAAGTAGAAATGATGGTTATCTAAACTTTACTGGAGTAATTCTTTATTCTACTTCTCACATTTTCCCCCAATTATCTGAACTTTCTCCTCCTTACATTTTAAAAACAGCCTCGTTCCTCCTATTTCATTTCCCTTTGTTTTCATTCCGGATCGTCATCAATAAAAACCCTCTCCAGATAAATCTCTCCATCCGGAAAGTGAGAGTCTGATCCTGATTGGATGAGAAGTATAAACAGACTCCATTCTGACTCCCTATTGGTTTATAAGAGATCCATCACACCTGCACACGTCCCGTCCCTCTCCAGCGAGCTCACAGCAGACGTCTGTAGTCTAGTATGAAGACTGTGTCCGTGGCAGAGACTCAAGAGAGCTGCAGTGAAACGTCCCGACTGAGCCCCACATTTACATTCCAATAAAGCTTATTGATCACACGCCTCTGAAGTCTGACTTTCTGCAGCTTTACAGAACTTCTAGACAACGACTCCTCATATTTTCCTCCATGAAGCTCATGTTGATGCTCAGTAGAGCACAGAGACGCTCCTTTAATAGAGCTGATATTACTGAAATGCTTCATTTTCAATGGGCAGATCTGCAGCTGAAACAGGAGCCTAGTGCAGCCCAACATTTTTAACATCAACATTTTAATAGATCATTCTCCTCATTATGACTTTTAGAGAAATGGGGTTTTGGGGAGGGGGGGGGGGTAGTGCACTATAGACCCCTGTGGCGCAGCCTAAGCTTTCAGCCTTTGTTCTCCTTCCATTATTTTTACTTTTCTACTTGAAGTGGTTCTGAAACCAGTACTTTTACACTTTTACTGGAGTAAAAAGCTTCAGTTGATACTTCAGCTTCTGTAGAAGTCTGTTAAACCCTCGTATCTCCACTCACCTCTACCTGAGTGATGAATGTGAATACTTTTCACACCTTTGGAGATAAGGGTATCAAGAATGCGAGAGCTGTTTGACTGAGGCTTTCCCACCAGCTCCTCTCAGAACGCTGACTTTAATTTCCTACCATCTCTCAACTTCCTCTACTTGCCACATCCTTATCCCCTGCACACCCTCACACACGCTCACCACACACACACTCACCACAGCAGGACGTTCCAAACTTCACATCAGCTATTTCCCCTGGTGCCAAAGCAGCTAATTCTTGCAGGTACACCTTAACGCCTTGCACTGTGAACTCAATTAACACTCTCGAACATGCCCCCCCCCCATCCCCCCCCCCCCCCACATGACTCGCAGAGCACTTTTATTTTTAATTCCTCATCGCTAATTGATATTCCAGCCTAACGCACCACTTTGTTGTGAGTCTGGCGACGACGCTGTATTTGAAAACCACTGATTAGCAATTAACCCTCTCCTTATTGCAGGAGAACAAAGGGAGCCAACAAGCAGAGCCTGAGGACAGGAAATCAGCTCCCTCATCAAACACACCTCTGTTTACCCGCCGAGCGCCTGCGCGCATCGGATTCGCTGAGCCAAAGTAAATACCATCCGCAAATTATTTGAGGAGACCGGGCGTAATAGTGTCGGCCCTTCCCCGAAAGGGGAGCGCGAGAGCCGAATTCTGTGGGCAGGACGGCACACGGGAAATGTGAAATGGGGAGATAAAGAAATAGGAGCGTCAGAGGCCAGCGTCCGGATGGATTTACGGCGAGGATGACACACCGTGGAGCTGATAACGTCAGGCTTAGTGTGACTCTTAGTGTTTGCATTATCTGGTCACCTCAATTGCCAGAGAACACAGCTGCACTCGTCCACCCCTCTGTCTGCGCTTCCCCTGCGGCTTCATCCAAGTCACGAGACTGGAGGCGCATTGACCCGCTTTCAAACGCGCCACCACAACTGCCTTTAGCGTCACGGCCCGCTTCGACCTGTTTGCTGAGGCCCTAGGTATCGTTTAGTAGTGCCCCAGGGATAGGCCTTCTCTTCTTACACACTATATGTCCAAAAGTTTGTGGACACCCCTCGAATGAATGCATTCAGCTATTTTAAGTTACACCCACTGCTGACACGGATGTGCAAATACACATATTCAGCTGGTCTAGTCCCTGCAGAGAAGCACTGCCAACAGAATAGGACTCTATGGAGCCGATAAATAAGCATGAACCTATCGGGACCGTGCCTAATGCCAGGTGTGGGCTAGAAGGTGGGTGTTTGGGGGGGGGGCATTAAGCTGTGGAGCAGTGGAAGAACTGTGTTCTCTGGAATGATGGACAGTGGTGCACCATCCAATGCTTCTAGGATGAGTTGGGATTGTGATCATCCAACCTCACCATCCTGACCTCACTAACGCTCTTGTTGCTGAATGCAATCAAACCCTCACAGCATTGCTCTAGTAGAAAGCCTTTCTTCTTCTCTAGACAGTAGAGACAGTTACTCCAACAAAAGCAGGATCAACTCTCTTTACTATATCTGATTTTAGAGGAAACAACCGACGAGCAGGTGTCCCAATACTTTTGTCCATTCACAGTGTATATTCCAAATCTACCAGATCTACCCTTTTCTCTTCCACCACATAGGTCAAGCTCTCCTACAGTCCCTCAGCCTCTCCTCATACTGCGATTACAGCATGGGGTCCTCAACCAGGGGTCCTCAAACCCACTTAACAAAAAAAGGGGCAACACAAGGTTCTTTGAGTGAAGTCAGAAGAGAACCACTTTTGATTCCATAAAAAAAGGTTGTTCTCAAAGACCCCCTGATTGTGCAGTTTTTATATCCCTAGGGGGTTTATGTGGAAGAGGGAATCAGGACCGACCATGAGGACCAGTTTAAGGACCACCAGGACTCCTTATACGGTATTTGAGCAGACTGTGGACTATGTGGAGGTACTTTGAACTTCAGAAAGGTTCTTCAAACTAAGATCATCATAGATCGTACAATTACAGGCTTTTGGGAACCAAATGTGGTTCTTCTATGGTAGATTTTTTTGCCTCCTTTATTCTTTAGTTTCTTTTATGTAAGAGCTCACTAACTGGACCACAACACGGTCTACTGTCCCCTCTCGCTTTCAGCCTTTAAGTCTTTATGGTGCAAAGAAGCTACAGAAGCCATACACACTTTTTCAGGTGGCACCTTTTCCCATAGTTGCTCTACCTGATGTGGTCGACTAACCTCTAATCCGTCCTCCCATCTAATCCAAGACGCCATGATTTTACTGAAACTCACGGTACCCCAAATCCCTGCTTCCGTCCTTACCGTCTGGTTGTCTTCATAAAGCTTGAGGTCGTAGCCGCTCAGCTCCACGCAGAAGATGATGGCGGTCACGCCCTCGAAGCAGTGGATCCACTTCTTCCTCTCTGAGCGCTGCCCACCCACGTCCACCATCTTGAAAGTGAGCTCCTTGAAGGTGAACTTGTTCTCCACGATGCCAGTGGTCATGTCTCGGGAGCGCAGGATGTCCTCCACGGTTGGGATGTATTCGGGCGCAGAGATCCGGTCCAGATCGTTCAGGTAGTAGGCGGTGTTGTCCTCCAGGTGGTACTCGTTGGAGCGCTGGAAACACTCCTGCACCCCAGAGTCGGCCCAGAGGCGCTTCATCACGCCCAGGAGCTCGGGCGTGATCTCGCCTTTGCTCTCAGCTGGACCCGTGAGGGCGAAGAGCTGAACTGCGTCGTAGGCACGGTCCGGATTGTGGAAGTCGATCTTGAGGGTTGCCAAGGCCCGGATGATGCGAGTGAGGGAGTCAATGGCGTTGTAGAGGATCAGCGGCTTGTACTCCTTGCAAGCTTCCAGGTTGAAGCCCCCGCTGTGGATGATCTTCATCTGCTTGACGATGGTGCTCTTGCCCGAGTTGCTGGTGCCCAGGAGCAGGAGCTTGATCTCGCGCCGCTGGCGCTGGCTCTCCGACCGAAGGTGCCGGTCGATGCGCCTTGAGCGCCTGGCCGCTTCCTTTTCCTCCGAACTCTGCCGGCAGCCCATGGTCAGAAACAGGTTTTGCAGACGCAGGTACTCCACAACAGCTCCCAGCAAGGACAGAGTCAAACCGCAACCGAAAAATGTGAAAGAGGAACGGGAAATCGACGCCAAACTGAGCTCTAGGTCAACGATAGAGAAGTGCGAATAGGAAGAACTTCAGGAGAACAACAAAGTCAATGACAAATATGGCCCCGCCCCAGTCCAGAGAAGAGGCCGGTGGGTTTAGATCACGTGCGTCGCCTAAAGGCAGCAGTCAGGCTGTAATTTCCTAGAGATCAGCAATCGAGGATTTGGCATGTGGTGCTACCGGAACATGTCGGATAAAGGAAGAAGACCCTGGCACGTCTGTCCCGGTTCGGCAACTTTCGGCCTTGCTAGATCCCAATCGCTGGGGGGGTCATAGTAACGGATACCCCCCCAAATAGTGATGGCTAAAAACAACCGGTCAGCATCGAGGAAGAGAGTGTGGGTAAGGCAACAGCCCCTCTACGTCCTCCCTCATGTTACAGAGTGTGTGCTCCGTTGTATCTGACTAGCGGTGAGCATCTGATGGGATTCTATAGTCCTCGGTTTTTCTTCTTCTTACAGACGGTCAGACTTCATGCTCTCCAGGTGGCTGCTTTTCAGACTTCTGGGCACCAGATTGTCTCGCTGTTGCTTCGTTGTATAAGCCAGTGCTTCTCAGACAGCCAAAGGCATGGGTTCCTGGAGGGCGAAAAAGAAGCAGAGATTAACTTTCGCGAGACTTAAAAAGATGTGTGAGGTGGCTCTTGCAGACCTGCTGTGGAGCAGAGGCAGTCCAACAACCAGTGGTCCTCAGGCCACTGGAGATTTCCCTGCCCGTTGCTTTCACTTTCTGCCCAAACTTCCAAAGCTACTACCCTCAGTTAATATTTACTAGCAGCCTCCTCCTGTCTGATCATATCAGCCTTGTACACCAGGCCACATGACAGGAGGCTGAGCCAAACTCTGATTAGAGGAGCCTTTCCGCTCACTTTCTGCAAGCTAACGGGGTCTTGTGTCCAGACGCGTGAAGAGCGGACAGATTCCGGGGACGCAATGCAATCACCATCACAGCCGGCTACGCTAAAGGCGTGCAAAATACAGCACCGACCTGAGTAGTGTACTTGATGAAGCTGCGTGAGCCCTCTCACACATGCATATGCACACGCACACACACACACACACACACACACACACACACTTGCTGGAGTGTACTTCCTTAGCAAACAATGACACTTGAATTACACAAGTAGAATAAACAGACAGAGACTAAATGGTTTGTGCATGCGCGAGCTCACTACACAAATCCAAGGTAGTCAAACACACACACACACATACACACACACATACCAAACACATCTCACACACACGCTGAGAGCAACACTTCACTGTTCTCATTCAGGCCTGGCCTTTAGCTTCTGCTTCTCTGCTTGCTTTCCTATTGTTCCAGCGCTCTGCATTTCTGAGTTACCCTAGAGTAAATCAGTGCACACACACACACTCACAAACACACCACCGAAGCCTGCGTACAAAGCCCGAAACACACACACACACACACACACACACACACATACATACAGTCAGAGACGCAGATAGGGTGTGAAATGAAAACAGATCCGAGACGAATGTCCTTGCCCATAGCTAGCTGTACCAAAAACCCTTTCGTAGTTCATGTGGATGGTCATTTCTGCAGGCCCCCTAGTGGTCATTTCGTCAGCAGAATCAGGGAATCGAATGGTTTAGTGGGGGTAAAGCTGCTGCCAGAAGAGTTGGGGCAGTGCATGTTGATGCTGAAGACCAGTGGGTAGAGTCCACTGCGCTTTCCGTGAGCTACCATGTTTTCATTGCTTTAGCGATGTTGGGAGAGAGCGCCATCTACCCACCCTGGAGAGAGCAAGTCCAATTGTGCTCTGCTGATGGCTAGAGGCATGACCGGGATTCGACCCAGTGACCCTCTGAGCCACTCGCTTCCTTATTTTTGAATAAATGTTGAATTAAAATGTTAAAATAAGTAAAAAAATTAATATTAAATGATGTTTGTAAATGTTCTTAAAGTTTTGTTAAATATTGTGCTGCTCACCTTCCCGTTAATACTGTTCGTTAATGGAAACATTTTTTATGATCACTGAAGTTATAAGATTGGGCAGCTAATCAGAACAGAGCTCATTTACATATATCAGTGCGGTATATCAAACTCTTTTTGGTGAAAAGAAACCCCTCACCCTTCATAATTTTGGAGCTTTGGCATTGAAAAATGGCTACAGTCTATAGGCCGAAGGGGCTGAGCTAACAAGGCTCACCGATCTGAGCTAACAAAGGTAACTAAACCCTAATTTTGAATAATACGCTTTATTATATGAGCTAACTAAGATGACTAGAACCACTACGCTAAGCTAACTGCTTTAGAAGAACCAGCAGAAAATATGGAAGATACGTGGCCCAAGCTAACCGGCCTTATTGAGCCAACAAAGCCAATAACACGTAACTGAGCTAAGTGTGCTAACTCTGCTAGCTCATAGCAGGTGGGCTGCTTGTTTACTGTTACGGCGGAAAATAATAGCCTCTGAAAGGCAGGTGCCTTTTCATAGAGACGCAACAGCATGAGCTCTACCTTAATCAACATTATCTCCTATTTTTTATTCCTGAGAAAAACCATAAGAGCATCAGACTGGTCCCACTTCTAGATTACAGTCACTTATGTAATTGAGGATAAGTGAGGGGAACAGGAGTGAGAGGAAATGGCAGGGTAGCGCAAACCAGCGAGTGAAGCTACACAGCTTTTATTTGGTGGTGTGGTTCGATTTTTTTTTTTCTGAAATAGCCTAAATATTAATATTCCTGCCAGAGGGGTCGCTGAGTGGGGTTTCAGTTCCCCACCCCCATTAACCCCCCAACGGTAATATTTTATAAGCGC
Organism: Salminus brasiliensis; assembly: GCF_030463535.1. Classification (NCBI taxonomy): domain Eukaryota; kingdom Metazoa; phylum Chordata; class Actinopteri; order Characiformes; family Bryconidae; genus Salminus; species Salminus brasiliensis. The sequence continues at coordinate 34,049,467 of NC_132893.1, forward strand.
TCCACATGATTATTCATGGGTGGATAACATAACACACAATGAGTGGACGTATTCAGTAACAAATGTTTAATGGAGTAAAAGGTCAGAAAAGGTCAAATGAGGTCATTTTCATTTCCATTTATTTAAGAGTCAGACAGTCAGCTGGGCCTTTAATAATTAAGCGACAAATTCTGCACTATTAAAAAATTAGCTTGTCTGAGAGTCCTTAGTGAAGACAGTGGTTTAACGACCGTACAAAACATGGACGACATGGCTCCGTTATATAGAAATAAGGCCAAAACTGTCCACCATGTTGTCAAATTTGCAACCAGAGTCCAGTGCAGTGGAGACCAGAGGCGGAGCCAGACTCACCTACTTATTTAATAGACCCGCCCCCTTCTCCCAGACCAAGCCTCAGTGTCTCAGACCGCCTTCACTGAGCAGATTTTCCCCCGGGATTCCCAGTAAAAATGCAGCTCATGTAAGTTCCTCTACAGCTCAGCTCCTCCAATTATGAACAGAAAGATTTGCAAAAGAAGTTATGCAGGTCCTGCTGCAGATGACCGGCCTCTGCCAGCCAAGGCTGTCTGTCAATCACTTCATTCCTAAGTGTAGCCCCGCCTTCCCACGACCAGAGTAAGGGTTAAAAACTGATTTCTGGGGAAATTTAAATGGGCTGATATCAACTAACTGCTGAAGTTTGGAGACACTGGAGATGGAAAGACAGTTTATAGGAGGAAAATGGGCGGAGTTTTGTCACTCAAACATATGGGGAAGGGTGGGGCTACACATCCTACCGCACCCAGCCAGCAGAGACGCTAAACCTGTGGTTGCTTGGCTTTGGACAGACATTGCGCAGTCCATGATTTCTACATGGTCCACATGTCATTGGTCTGGTCTGGCTCTTACCAATGTTGGAAAGCCGGTTTCTTTACGGTTCTTTATAGAGCCTTTAAAAAAAGGGGTTCTACATAGAACCAACAATTGTTCCACTATTGCAATAGTGTCAGAGAATACGTTTTGCTTAGAGTGTACATGCGTAAAAGGGTTCTTTAGAAAAGACAATGTTCTATATAGGACCATGACCACCCAAATAACCCCTCTGAATGCTTAAATGGTTCCCTATGCTGGAAAGCCTGTGTTCTATGGTTCTTTATAGAACCTTTCAACAAATGTTCCACTATGAGATGAGTTTCACTATTACTACAAGTCAGAAAACCACATTTGCTTATAGTGCAAACCCTCAAAAAGGGGCTTCCACTAGTTTTAGCCAATTTTTGGTCCTAAATTGTACTTTAGCAGACACAATTAATCTAGAACCTGATTACTGGACCAATTCTAGATACAGTAAACAAACAAACTGTACAAATTAAAGGCCACAGTTTAATTAAAACCATAGCTCAGACCAGCACAAATTCCAGTTGGTGAGCTGGTTACGCTGGTCTGTTGCTGGGCTAATGCTAATGTAGCTGTTCACACAGGCTAGTTATGCTGGTTGACCAGCATTCCACTGTCCAGAACATAACATAAGCTGGTCTGTGCTGGTTTTTCCAGCATTATTCATCTGTATTCTCACCCCGGGCCTCGTGTGTTCTAGCTAGGCCTAGTAGCTAGCTCGTATTTCTGTCCCGATATTTAAGCCCCAAACCTTTAGTACCTTTATCACTATTCCAGAATTTCAGAGATTCCTGTACTTAGAGGACAGTAAACTGTAGCTGGCAACCACATACACCCCTAGGCGGACCCCTTGCTCCCAGAATTCCAGTAACCCCCGGGCCTGTGAGGACGAAGCCACCCAAGCTTGTTTAGAAACACAAGCCGGTCTGCTCGCTTGTTTCTCGGAGCTGTTGAATTACACGGTGGTGCTGTTTGTAAAAGAAATGTACCAGCTCAGGCTTCCAGTGTTTACACTTGTTTTACAGCTTGTTTACATTAGCTAGCTAAGGGCTAACAAGCTAACCGGCCCGCTAGCCATGTGTATGAGCCTTTAAAGGGCCCTTGTCCTACATTTTCCTTGCATTTAGTCCCACATATAATATTTGTGTATCACACACAGGCTAAAATGCTGTAGGCTGTACACCAGCCACATCAGCCATAACATTAAAACCACCTAACTAATATTGTGTAAGCCCTGACCCGCTGAGGCACGGACTCCACACGACCTCTGAAGGTGTTATGTGGTGCACACTTCCCTGGAACACTTTTGGTAGGTACTGACCACTGCATACTACGAACATCAAACTGGGAAGAAGACCTGCCTGATGTTTTGGAGATGTTCTGACCCAGTTTGGTTCTTGGTTCTTGGTCAAAGTGTTGCAAATTCTTATGCTTGTCCATTTTTCCTGCTTCAACACCTTCAAGAATTGACTCTTCACCTGCTGCCTAAGCTCTAGATCCACCCCTTTGCCAGGAGCCACTGGTTTTCATGGGGTGTCTGCTGTGTACACTGCCACAGAGAGGGGAAAAGGACCCCCATCAGTATCTTTTAGTTCATATTTATGTAATAATTTACTCCTCGGCCTCGAACAGCGTTCAAATCCATTAAATCATTTCCTGGAAAAATGAGCCAAAACAATAAACTGATAAATGATTTAACGCTCCTGCATTCAGACGCAGCTGCTCGCACCATTCGTGTGAACGCTGGAGTGGAATGGATGAATGTTGAAGGCGATCTGTTAGGAGAGCTGCTAGTGCCTGTGGGGCTGGGGCGAGGGTGACGAGCAGAGTGGGGGGGCGGGGGTTAAATGGATGCTCTTTGTGACAGGTCGTATGCTATTGGCTGTGTAAATTAATAAATGTGAAATAGTGCCGTGGCCTACTTTCAGCTTTCAGTTCAGAGATTACATTCCCCAGAACCTGGCGAGGAAACAGCGAGGCTGCAGTTTCAGACATGGCGCTGCTCTTGGAAAGACTGGAGACAGAAGGGAAGGGAGGGGGTTATGGGTGGAGGTGGACTGGAACAATGGAACAACAAAACAAAACAGTAGCAACTGAAATAAAAGTGTGCCAAAATGAGCTTTTCACAGTGAAGCCATAGAACAAGGATGCTCAGTTCTTGCCAAAGAGCAGCGTTTGTGGTGGGCCGAGGGCCCAGTGCAGAAAGTAGGCCTCAAATGGAGTTACACTACATTAAGAAAACTCAAAAATGGCTAAATCAGGCCAAAAGTTCTTAATAATCCATTCTGAGTTGAGCTCCACTCCAATCTATTAGTAATTGAGCTGCAGCTGATTAAATAATGCTCAGTCTGTGGCTCCGCCCCCTTAATCTGTTCACAGTTCGTTCCTATCTTAAGGTCAGAGCTCCCCCTATATCACTCTGTCTATATTCTCCTATAGACTCCTGACCGTAGATGGCTGTGGTGTTGGTGAGAATTGAGCTTATGGTCTCCTGAGTCTCTTGTCAAGCAGGCAGTTAGACAGTCGCTCCACCATAGAGCTGTGAGGTCGATTGGTTTGCATAAGTTTAAAGGCACAATAAGGAATATTGTGTTGCATATGGGCCCTTAAAGCCACCTGCCAAGGAATGAGATGATTTTAGTCAATAAAAAATGGCTTCAAGTGAATCTGTGTAAATCAAGAACAGTCAGACTTCTAATGAGAAATATTGCTTTAGGTCGACTCAGTTGAAGATCGCGCTCTGTTAGATCCTCTTTTTTTTGCAGTGTATTTACAAAGCTGAGCCTCGGCTGTGGGTTTTGTTCTGCTGCGGAGCGAGAATCAAAGGGCAGCTGAGGAAAAACTAACACCTGTCCAAACACTGCTGTGATCCTGACAGGCCACAATAACTGAAACGCCTGCTCGTATCAGCTTGTCTATTCAGTGCTCCGTTACTCAGCACACCAGCCATTTTACAGCCAGTACCTTCAGTGATAATGGCTTCGGAGAGATTAGGCCTCATTTCGGAACCATTGTTATTAGTGCAGTTTTCCTTCAAACTCCTTTTACGAGCGTTTGTGCTTTTACTCGAAATGCTGAGGGATATTTCGGCACACTGGACCCTGACTGCTATTATTACAGCCCGTCCGGCAGTGTGACCCCTTTACCTGTGGTATAGAAACGCTGTGTTTTATCCTGAATAGAGGATATAGGTTACACTGCGGTTGTTGCTTTAAGGGAGTGTATGAACAAGTGTAAGTGAATAGCTATTATATATGTGTGTGTGTGGGGGGGGGGGGGGGGGTCTGTGGAATGGAGGGAGAGGGGTTGTAGGGAGTAATGTAACCCTAGTCGTTCCCTTTTTGCTTCCAGCCCTGAGCTGCTACACCACTGCTACCCCTTTATCCTTCCACCTGCCATTCATCACCGTATCACACGCATCACTCAGTTCGGTTAGTCAGATTGTTTCCAAATGAGGAGCTTTTCATTAAAGCAACTGGAGACTGGAGGTGTCTGGAAGACGTCTAGGGTGGGTAAATGATCATACAGGAACTCCTGAAGAACCCCTTATACAGAGTGTGTAAGACTCCATTATCATCTGTCTGTCTGTCTGTCTATCTATATGTCTGTCTGTCCATCTGTCTATCTATCTATCTATCTATCTATCTATCTATATGTCTGTCTGTCCATCTGTCCGTCTGTCTGTCTGTCTGTCTGTCTGTCTGTCCATCTATCTATCTATCCATCTATCTATCTGTCTGTCTGTCTGTCTGTCTGTCTATCTATCTATCTATATGTCTGTCTGCCTATCTATCTGCCTGCCTGCATGCCTGCCTGTCTGTCTGTCTGTCTATCTATCTATCTATCTATCTATCTATCTGTCTGTCTGTCTGTCTGTCTGTCTATCTATCTATCTGTCTATCTATCTATATGTCTGTCTGTCTGTCTGCCTATCTATCTGTCTGTCTGTCTGTGTATCTGTCTGTCTGTCTATCTATCTATCTGTCTATCTGTCTGTCTGTCTGCCTATCTGCCTGCCTGCATGCCTGCCTGTCTGTCTGTCTATCTATCTATCTATCTATCTATCTGTCTGTCTGTCTGTCTGTCTGTCTATCTATCTATCTGTCTATCTATCTATATGTCTGTCTGTCTGCCTATCTATCTGCCTGCCTGCATGCCTGCCTGTCTGTCTGTCTGTCTGTCTATCTATCCGTCTGTCTGTCTGCCTGTCTATCTATCTATCTGTCTGTCTGTCTGTCTGTCCATCTATCTATCTATCTATCTATATGTCTGTCTGTCCATCTGTCTATCTATCTATCCGTCTGTCTGCCTGTCTATCTATCTGTCTGTCTGCCTGTCTATCTATCCGTCTGTCTGCCTGTCTATCTATCTATCTGTCTGTCTGTCTGTCTGTCCATCTATCTATCTATCTATCTATCTATCTATCTATATGTCTGTCTGTCCATCTGTCTATCTATCTATCTGTCTGTCTGCCTGTCTGTCTATCTGTCTGTCTGTCTGCCTGTCTGTCTGCCTGTCTGCCTGTCTGTTGTCTGCCTGTCTATCTATCTATCTATCTATCTATTAGTCTGTCTGTCTGTCTGTTTGTCTGTCTGCCTGTGTAACTAAACTGATCAGCCACAAAATGTGAACTACAAAGCATGCACCCTGTAACCCATTCAGGCCCATTCTCTCGTGCTGTGGGTCGCTGCAGAGCCTGGGGTTCAGCCACACCCGTCCCGCTTCCACACTGCACCCCCTTTACCCCACAGCAGGTCCTCGTGATGAATAGGCCGTTACATAATTCCCTGTGAAAAGCTTAATAGCATCTGTGTCTTATTGATGAACGTCTGAGTTATATAAGGCCTCTTGCTGCGATGTGGCCCAACAAATTACACACTCTTCCTTCTCCTGCGAGCGGGTATCTAATTGAATGAATGACCAGCTATGTCTGGGGCTGCAAGAAATCAGAAACGTAAGACCGGGGTTATAAGATGACGCACAGGTCCTGAAAGAGCCGCTTTAGAGCCTCGCGCTGCTCGTTGAAGCCAACCTTAAGGTGCATTATGGCCACCAGTTGGCTTCCCACGCTCTTCTGAGCAAATCTATTCCATTCTAGACCTTTCCTCGAGGACGTAAACACAAATTTGGACTAATCATATCATTTATTTGCCTTCAGAGGAAGGTAGATGGTCGAGGAAGGCCCAGCTGCTCATAAGGACTGGCGCATTTGTGGTAGCACAACAAGGAAAGGCCTACAACACCTACAGCTACAACTACAGGACAAGACCACACCCACTCATTTTAATATTCAAATTTTTTTGCTGCAGTGCTCTGAGTGTAACTAGTCCAAACACAAATGTACATCACACCCAAACAGAATCTCGGAATCTCAGAGGCTCGGATGCTCATACGTCCTACGCTGATGTTGGAGGTGTTTGAAGGATCTCTCTCTCTCTCTCTCTCTTCTCTTTTGAAGGAGAACCACAAACAGTGATGATCTGCCAACAAGACAATGCGAGACCCCCACATCACTCATCAGGCGATGGCGTGGGTTGAGGAGTGAGGCAGTTCAGGTGATGTCATGGCAACACAATCACCAGATTTAAGGAGGCTAGAAGGTGTGGGGGAAGCAGCTCGTTTAGCTCATGTTATGAAAGTACAGTAAAGCGCCGTGAGGCGGTCATCGAGACCTCTGATGCAACCTCTGAGTCCAAGTTCGTTTGAAAATGGAGGTGAAGCTAAACACAGGCTCTACGCTAAACGTCCAACTTCAGCGCTTAGTAAACAGTGTCTCTGAAGATCTCTCCAGAGACAGCAGATAGTGCCGAGCATCTTTTTAACGATAAAGCTGACATGCGATTTCCTGAGTTGTGGCCTTCTTTCGTCCATGATGCAGGAAGAGGGCCACCTGCATCATGAAGGACCCCAGCTGTAAGACTCTTAAACTCCACCTAGCCAAACAACACTGCACTTTTGAGGACACTGAGACACTTTACCCACATTTGGACACTTTATCTTGTGATCAGTGTCCATTTTTTATTATTAATATTATTTTATTTATGGGCGTAACTGGGACCTTGAGCTCTCAATTTCATTCCACCCCATGTACCACATGTTATACGAATTACAATAAAGTCTCCTTGAAGCCATGAATGGACGGACGTTCTGGGAACTCCAGTTTGTCCCGTCTTGCTACTACAGGTGTTTTTAACTATTGGGCTGTGCTACCCATGCTCTGGCAGCTCGTATGTATGGACCCACAAGCGGTTAGCAGTTAGCAAAGGATGCTTCACCGTAGACCTGGATTCGATTCAGCTCTAAAGAAGATTAGCACAGTGTCTCACAGAAGAGCTGCCTTCATTACTGTCTGCCTGCATCCTTTTCTTAGTTACTGTTGGGGTGACTAGTGGACGTCCCAGTCTAGTCGATTAGTCTATGCAACCCCTAGTGCCCTCGTCTTTTGGGTGTAAGTGAGTCTAATCAGTGTGTAGCATCAGCATTTTCTGTGAGCTGCCATGTTTTCACTGCTGTATTAAAGATATATTGCAGTATTAGTTCTTGTTGGATGCGCTATGTTTTTTCCCCCAGAGCATCATTTAGATTGGTAAGAAGCTTATTTATGCAAATTATGATCAGAGTAGCAATATAAAATAGGTAATGTGTGACAGTTTTATATAGTTTTATGTGTGAGTTTTATATGCTTGTGTTTTCTTGTTCAGAATGGCAGTTTCTGACTCGAACAAATAAAAAAAAACTATGAATTTTTTAAAATATTTTTTTTCGCTCAACTTCATCGCAGTTAGATTTCACTGCAGAAATGGCGTTCGCTTGTGGAACTGCAGAAAGAGGATAATTGCAGATTGCAGTGCAAATGCACAAACACACCGAGGATAAAAAAAACACCTAATCCACCTTTCATTTCCCTTCTGTTCAGGTAAACCTTTCATTTCCTTTAATTCACAAATGCACTAGTCATCATAAGAATAGGTGGTGTGCTGGAAATGAATGAACAGTTCCTCTTACACACACACATACACACACACACACACATACATATACACACACTCATACATATACAGATACAAGCTGATCCTGTTCAGCACTCTACCAGCCACATGCACAGTCCATACCAAAGGCCTAACCATGGACTGTTATTGGAAAAACCTCAGATCTGATCTCAGATCTTAGTGATAATACACTCAGAGACTGATACCAGCTTGCATACATATATGCTCAAGTCCATAAATATTCGGACAGACACAATTTTGGTGTTTTCGCCTCTGTACACCACCTCCATGGACTTGTCATCAAACAGTTAAGACTTTCAGCTTTAAATAAAGGGGTTCACATATTACAATATTGTATGGACCATTTAGAAATTACAGCCATTTTCAAGATTCAGAAGTAACTGGATAATCTAAGATAATTGTAAATATAAGGATTATTTTAATACTCAATCTAGGCATCAAGCTTCTCTGCGCCTCATCTTGAGACTTCCCAACCAAGCAACCAGATGCAAATTTCAACAACGGGAATGGTCCTACAATTACGAGGGAACAGGCTACATCTGGTCATGACTGTCCAATTACTTATGACCCTTCATAAACACAGGGAAACGGTTATTGCGATATAATTTGTGAAATCCCTTGAGTTAAAGCTGCCACTGGGACTGTTTTGTCACTGTCCAAATACACTAAATGGGCAAAAGTATTGGGACATCTGCTAATTCATTGTTTCTTTTGAAATCAAGGGTATTCAAAAGAGTTTATCCTGCCTTTGTTGGAGAAACTGTTTCTACTGTCCAGAGAAGAAGGCTTTCTACTAGATCTTAGGAACATTGCTGTGAGGATTTGATTGCACTGAGAGACAAGAATGTTAGTGAGGTCAGGATGTTGGATAATGATGATCACCACCCCACCTCATCCCACAATCCTCAACTCCCCAACTCATCCCAAAAGTACTGGATGGAGCTCCACCACCATCCATCATTCCATAGAAGTGCACTGTCCTTACTGAAATTAATCAAAGCAAACAGATAGACACGATATATTGACAAAAGTATTGGGACACATGCATGTTCATAGCTTCGTCTGAAGTCAAGACTTTCTACTAGACTTTGGAGGAGCACTGCTATGAGGATTTAAATGACTTTCAGCGACAAGAGCGTTAGTGAGGTCAGGACGTTGCATAATCACCACCCCACCTCATCATCCCCAACTCTGGATGAAGCACCACCATCCATCATTCCAGAGAACACAGCTCTTCCACTGCTCCACCGCTCAATGCTGGGGGGCTTTATACCCCTCTACTAGCCCACGCCTGGCATTAGGCAGCATGGTGCCCATAGGTTCATGATGTTTATCAGCTCCAGAGAGTTCAAGAGTGCGGGTTTGTAGCTGAATGTATTCATTAGAATAGGTGTCCACAAACATTTGGACATGTAGTGTACTTATGGTCCTGACTACATATACAGAAGACTGTAGCATCACCAGGGAATTGAACTGACCACTGCCCAGCTGCTGCACCACTCAGGAGCCCCTGAGCCCACTAAAAAAAGTGGTTCTTCTATGTTATCGCTTAAAGAACCCTGCAGCACCGTTACTTTGCAGAATGGAGACCCTCCTGTGGCTTGATGCATCTTTGCACACTCTCTCAAGCAGCTTCTCAAGGAGCCTCCTGGGATGTTTTGTCCAGCAGGACTGAAGAAGACACACATATTGTAAGAGCACGCTGAGGGATATTAAAAACATAACTTTCTGTATTGTGTTTATTTTTTTATGTTCTCACTATGGCAGTTCCTCTTGCTCAACACCGGTGTGACTTCTCCTTTTGGTGAAGAGCGTTAGGTCAAAGTGTTCTGGAGAAGGTTTCTCTGGTGTTCACAGTGCCGTTTTCATGCGGGGTCTGTTGGGCATCACTGCACTGTCCTTACTGAAATCAATCTAAGCGAACAGATAGATTACTATATACACTATATGGACAAAAGTATTGGGACACCTACATGTTCATAGCTTCGTCTGAAGTCAAGACTTTCTACTAGACTTTGGAGGAGCATTGCTATGAGGATTCAGATGACTTTCAGCAACAATGGACATTGGAAAAACTTCGAATCTGATCTCAGATCTCAGTGATAATACACTCAGAGACTGATACCAGCTTGCATACATATAATGCTCAAGTCCATAAATATTCGGACAGACACAATTTTGGTGTTTTCGCCTCTATACACCACCTCCATGAACTTGACATCAAACATTTAAGACTTTCAGCTTTAATTAAAGGGGTTTACATATTACAATGTTGTATGAACCATTTAGGAATGGAAATCAATCTGCTATGAGGATTTAAATGGCTTTCCGCGACAAGAGCGTTAGTGAGGTCAGGACATTGCATAATCACCACCCCACCTCATCATCTCCAACTCTGGATGGAGCTCCACCACCATCCATCATTCCAGAGAACACAGCAGCTCTTCCACTGCTCCACAGCTCAATGCTGGGGGGCTTTATACCCCTCTACTAGCCCATGTCTGGCATTAGCTTCAATAGGTTCATGAAGAATCCTCCAGAGAGTCTTATTCTATTGGCAGTGCTTGTCTACAGGGACTAGACAGGTACATGGACATTTCCAGGTGTTCTAGATTAAACACAAACACTGAAAGATCTGCATGCGTTTGTTTGGAGGCGTGTAACCGACATTAGCAGTTTTACAGCCCCTCCTACAGTACAGCCGCCTGGCACAGAGCCCCTGCCACTGTTTCTAACTGATCTGACTGACAGCTGCTCACAGTACTGCTCACAGTCACAGCCAGTGAGGTATCTAGAACCTCCAGAAGAACTGGGTCCCACATACTGGAAATGTGCAATGTGATTGGTTGATATCTCTCGCAGTTGATATGTTAGGCCTTCCCAACCAGATGAAACAACCGCCTGATTGGTCAATTATTATTATTATTATTATTATTATTATTAACATTAAGAAAGTAAATAATAAATTCAGCTGAATATATTTTGTATTTCATATATTGTTTTTATTTTTTCATATTTATTGGGCCTTCCCAACCAGATGAAACCCCCCGATTGGTCATTTATTATTATTATTATTATTATTATTAACATTAATACATTAAATAATAATAATAATAATAATAATAATAATAATCAACTAAAATTGCAGCTGAATATTCTTTTTTAATTTCATATATTTTTTAAATTATTTCATATTTATTAGGACTTCCCAACCAAATGAAACCCCCGATTGGTCATTTATTATTATTATTATTATTATTATTAATTATTGACATTAACAAATCATATAATAATAATAATCAACAAAAATTATAGCTGCATATTTTCCAATTCCTATACATGACAAAGGGCCCTATTTTAGTGATCTTCTTAGGCGACCTGTCAGCCTCGCACGAGCCTGATTTAGGGGGCGTGTCGGTGTGTCTTTGCTATGGTAACGAGGGGAAAAGTACGTCTTGCACGTCTCAAAACTCACAAAAGTCATGTACTGAGTCTCTTAATGAATCAGGGGTGTGTGTGTTTTGGGCGTAAGGTGCAGTGATAAACCAGTCAGTGCGTCTCTCGCCGCTCCCTTTAAGAGCCAGGTGCGCTCTGACTGTGGTGGATTGCTGTTTCAGCAGTGGTCTGGGACGGCTTGCTGAAGCGGTGGAGCGTCTCGCCTCCAGAATAATGATATTTTAGTTTGTATTTATTGATGATTGTTGATGTAAAAGTCTGCATAGCTGCCGACTGGCCGTGCTATGGGTTTGAGCACTGCTGCGTGTCCATGTGTGCGAGGGGGGTACGAGCGTCGGGCTGCACGCGCCTGTGTTGACAATTCACTGCTGAGATAGCAGCGAACGTCTGACTGCTGACGAACGTCTGCCTAGACTGTTTTCAGTCAGTGGAGCTCCTCCTGTGTTCTCCGTTACCAAGATACAGATACAGCAATACTCCAGAAACTGACCTGAACCCCCTCATTTCGAGACCACCGCGCCCATCAGCGTAGATATATTCACCAGCAGTGCTGCTGTTTAAACGAGGCAGGCGGAAATAGGCCTGAAAATAGACTGTTGGAGGGGTGGATCGCTATGATGAGCTCCTTGTGCAGTGGGTAAGCTAGGGCCCTATAGCTATTATGCTCTGAGGGGCCCTGAGGGTTTTTTAATATGTGAGTGTGCTCTACCTGTAAAAACGTACCTTAATATAGTTACAAACAAACTAAAACAAATCAAATCTATTTATTGTTTTAATAAACGTTTTCATATTTTTAAGCCAGTTGGATCCCAGCTTTCTCCTCGATGCCCCCAGCCATCACGCTGAGGTCAGTTCAGTTCTACCAGCAGCTCCTGGTTTAACCTAATGAAGGACTGATTAGATAAAGCAGGTGTTTAATGAGACCTACAAATAACACTCAGGTTCCTTCAGCTTCTTCAAGGGTACACAAACGCATTAAAATCTCTGCTTTTATATGAATGTAATCTGTGTCTGTTTTAATATGAGTGTTTTTCTGAGCAAATGAGCTCTTGCTGCATTACAGTACTGATCTCTTCAGATCTCAGAATCTATGAAAACCTCCTTACCGAGTGTCAGACAGCTAAACATGACATAGGCCACAATTACTGCGATCCAAATAGGTAGTCTAACATAATTAATGAGTATGTCAACATGTTTGAGGCCAAAACAAGCATTATGCTGTCATCTGTAGTCACCAATAAGGCCCATAAGATCCTAGTTACGCCACTGACTGGCATCACAGCATCGCGGCATACTGGGACCTGCTCCCGCTCTTAGAGTTAAGGTTAGCTTGACCCTTAAGATGACCTTCCAACTCTGGCATTTTCATCCCACATTGAACCAACTGCCCGTTGTGTTCAATCCAGGCCAATATCCATCATACGGACCATACAAGCGTATCATGCAAAAACCTCATATTTCCAAAATGGCGACTTTAAAGGAGAAGGACAAAACCTTCTTAACCCTTAATACAATCATACAATTCGGACAAAATGTAAAGAGCACTTTTCTACTTCTTCCATTTTCCCCCAATTATCTGAACTTTCTCCTCCTTACATTTTAAAAACAGCCTCGTTCCTCCTATTTCATTTCCCTTTGTTTTCATTCCGGCTCGTCATCAATAAAATCCCTCTCCAGATAAATCTCTCCATCCAGAAAGTGAGAGTCTGATCCTGATTGGATGAGAAGTATAAACAGACTCCATTCTGACTCCCTATTGGTTTATAAGAGATCATCACACCTGCACACGTCCCGCCACTCTCCAGCGAGCTCACAGCAGACGTCTGTAGTCTAGTATGAAGACTGTGTCCGTGGCAGAGACTCAAGAGAGCTGCAGTGAAACGTCCCGACTGAGCCCCACATTTACACTCCAATAAAGCTTATTGATCACACGCCTCTGAAGTCTGACTTTCTGCAGCTTTACAGAACTTCTAGACAACGACTCCTCATATTTTCCTCCATGAAGCTCATGTTGATGCTCAGTAGAGCACAGAGACGCTCCTTTAATAGAGCTGATATTACTGAAATGCTTCATTTTCAATGGGCAGATCTGCAGCTGAAACAGGAGCCTAGTGCAGCCCAACATTTTTAACATCAACATTTTAATAGAACATTCTCCTCATTATGACTTTTAGAGAAATGGGGTTTTGGGAGGGGGGAGGGGGGGGGTGCACTATAGACCCCTGTGGCGCGGCCTAAGCTTTCGGCCTTCCTTCCATTACTTTTACTTTTCTACTTGAAGTGGTTCTGAAACCAGTACTTTTACACTTTTACTGGAGTAAAAAGCTTCAGTTGATACTTCAGCTTCTATAGAAGTCTTTTAAACCCTCGTATCTCCACTCACTTCTACCTGAGTGATGAATAAAAATACCTCTCACACTTTTGACCTTCTGTGTGTTCGGTCCTCCTCTGCCTATGGCAGCCCGGCTGAAGGCAGAGCCGAAGCCAAGCTCTGAGTTCACTTAGAGTTTAGGCCTTCCATCTGTAGAGTTTACTGCAAGGCACTGACGTCAGCCACCACACCCCCGTACCCCAGCCCCCTATCCCCCAGCCCTTAGTCTTGTAATATTCAGGCAAATTATAGGGGTGTGGGGGGGGGTTTATTGCAGGGGTGTCCATGTCACCATCATATTACTGCACACCCCCTCCACCCCTACTCTAATGTGACGCATGTCCCAGAAAACAGCCTGTAATTGATTACTCAGAACAGTTTGAGAGTCATTAGCTCAACCTCAGACTGAATCAAACAGGCTCACAAATCACACACATGTTGACTGGACTGTTCTGGGTCAGCTATTGCCACACTGACAGCGAGGCATTAGCCAAATTAACCCTTCATAGTCATTTTGCTGTGCTGCTTCAATGTAATTGTTTAATTACTTAATACAGTAAACCATGTAATTTAAATACAGTAAATACAGTTCAGTCAGTGACTCAGGGTAAAGTGGGCTAAGCAGCAGTGACTTATGCAGACTATTTCTGTTTCTGTACCATTACAGTCCCGGTTTTCATTACACGTTGTGTTAGATCACAGAAGTCACTCCTATATAATCGGAATCTCCTCTTGGTGGCGTAATAGAGCGCTGTTTTTTTCAAAGCAACTCACAGTCAGAGCTAGCTAAGCTAAAGCACAGCTTCCAAGCATGGTGGAGGTAGTTTCACACCCTACAGTAAACAGTAAGAGAACTCTATATGCATCAAATATATGTCAAATATACCCCAGATATCATATAATTAAACTACACTGAATTAAAATACATCGAATCAAATACTTGTATATTAAATATGCTATTTTTTTATAATTAATACAGACTTGTATTTAAATATTTCGTTTAATTATCAAAAATAAATTTCATTTCAGTGCAAGAAAAGTGATTTCAAAGCGTTTGAGCACATGACCTGTGCTGTTTGTGCAGAAGGGAACGAAGGCAGCAGACTTTGAGGAGGTTTTCTGGCATGAGTTGGAGAAAGCGTTGGAGCAAATCGTCGGAGGAGATATAAAAATACCCACAGTAATAAGTTTTGCTCAGTCTTTAAAAGGGCCCCTAAAAGGCTGAGGGGTTCTCTATGCACCTGTTTAAACACGGAAACCCTTTCTGCCTCCTGAATGATTACTAAAGCTTCTTCGCAACTTCAGCTTGCACCTGGACGCTGTGGAGCAATGGTGTGCGTTGTATCCTTAACTGTAAGGTTACAGGCTTGTGCCAGGTCAGGCCACAGGGTCTTGGATCTTACGAATGCTGAAGCTTTTCATAGAACCACATGTTGCCATGTTACCTTTGATTTTCCTCTTTCAAACCCCAATTTTATAAGGATGTAAGGTGTCCAAATACTTTTGACAGGCCTTTCTCTCTCTCCAGAACATATGACTGCAGGTCATGCAGCTTTATCAAATTAGTCAACCAGTATTACCACAGCATGGCCAAGCTGCTGACCACCATGACCAGCATAACCATGCCCTGTGTGACCTGCCTGACCGTGCAGGATGACCGGTATGACCAGGTGAGGTGAGGTGGTGATCATCATCCAACATCCTGACCTCACTGACGCTCTTGTCGCTGAACGCAATCAAATCCTCACAGCAATGCTGCTCCAAAATCTAGCGGAACGCCTTCTTCCCTGGACAGTGGAGACAGTTAACTCTTGTACTGAATAAGCGGGTGTCCCAATACTTTTGTCCATACAGCATTTCAGTATTCTTTGGTATGGAGAAGGCTAATCTGATACTCCACTGGGTACCAATCAAAATTCTAGGCTTGTAGCAGCCCTGTTCAGAGCAGACCGGATGGGTGTGAGCGTTCCTGTCACCCTTTTGTCGGACGGCATTTCACAACTTCTCCCTCTCTGTATAACGACTGAGCGAAGCACCTCTGCATTCGCCACAGCGAGCCGGACTCAGGGGAGGGACGGCGGGAGAATGCTGGAGGATTGTGAGTGTATGTGGACAAGGACACACAGCAGACAGACAGCCAGCACGTGCTCAGCCCCTTTGATCACTCCTACAGCCATAGAATTTAATAAATAATCTGTAATCGAATAGAGCTCCCTTTTGTTCCCGTCTTGGTTCGGCCTAGAAATCAAAGAGAGAATAGCATAGTTTTGAGAATAGTGTTCTGGGCTGAACGGCCGGGTTGGGAGGGGACGCTAACCAGCAACAACGAAGCCCTCAAAGCGACGAAAATACGCCTGCATGTCATCACATTTAGTGTTGATAATAAGGCGTAGCATAGAATCCCCTGTTTTATTGCTACTCCCTCTTTTTTCTGTAATGGAGACACGAGTTTTCAATCTGTCCGAAGAGCCGAGCCAAGAGCTCAACAGCTCAGTGGCATTGTGACGTCAGGAAATTTAATGGAACACACATGACTCAAACCAGCCATTTAATTGTTCTAGTGAATTCCAGCAGGATCTTCAGTCCCTTTGGCAGGCCCAGAAAGAGAGAGAGAGAGAGAGAGAGAGAGAGAGAGAGAGAGAGAGAGAGGGGAGGGGGAGCAGGCTTTTGGCCGATCAAGAAGACTTTAAACAGGCGGACTAGCCTAGCTTAGCATGCTGTTAGCTGTTAGCCGCCCTGAAGATGCAGTAGCTTCAACTAGGTCGCACCCATGCAGCAATCTGATACGTGGCCATATATGCACAGCTACACTGTGTGTCAAAAGTTTGTGGACACCCCTTCTAATGAATGCATCCAGCTACTTTAAGTTAGCACATCTGATTAACAGAAGTGCAAATGCACCACACACACACACACACTCACACACAGCTTGTCTAGTCCCTATAGAGAAGTACTGCCAATAGAATAGGACTTTAGAACTGGTGAACCTAAAGGCACCAAGTTGCAGGCGTGGGCTAGAGGGGTATAAAGCCCTCAGTGTTGAGCTAAGGGGTTTGGTATGAGGTGGGATGGTGAGCATCCATCATCCGGGCCTCGCTAATGCTTTTGTTGCTGAATGCAATCAAATCCTCACAACAATGCTGCTCCAAAATCTAGCAGAAATCCTTTTCTTCTCTGGACAGTAGAGACAGTTACTCCAACAAAAGCAGGAGAAACTCTTTTTAAGACCCAAGGAAACAATGAATGAGCAGGTGTCCCAATACTTTTGTCCATTTAGTGCATCACTTTACCTCTCTGAAAAAAAAGCTCGCCGAGCAGACTTTAGTCTACATCTAACACACCAGACCCACCCTTCCTCCCCCAGCACTAATGCACTTGATCCAGCAAATCAGAGACGTCTGAGGACGTTAATTAGCCGGGGCAGGTGTGGCGGATTAGGGTGTGAGGGGACCCAGGCTTGTGCTCCATGCTCCTGCTGTAATCCTAACGACAGCTACCATATTGAATACACCAGCCGACATGGGAAACTACAGCTGACAATATAGCCACATACCGCTCGGCCTGGGGAGGAATGAGCAGGAACAATTGAGCTCAGGGCTCGGATTCAGCACAGTGAGCACAATGGAAAACAGCACAGAAAGCCCTTTATGTGCAAACTCACGCCACTGTTACACCATTACACACAGCGGCAAAGACAGTTCACTGAACGCAAACAGAAAATGGCTTGTTGGAGCTTAGCGAGCGTCGCAGATTGATCACTTCCACCTCACGTTAAACCCGGGTCTGTGTGTATTAGTGAGTGAGGATGGGCCTGACACAGCAATACTTGGGGGCACTTTCACAGGACACTAGTTCAAACTATATCCAGCTTCTCTCAGGTGCCCCAAATAAATAAGAATAAATAAATGGACAAACAAATCTAACAATTATTTAAAATGACATAAAAGCCTTCAATCCATCCCATTTAAAGTAGCATTCTGTAACAATTCTACCATAAATCAGAAGCTTCAGAACCATGCTGATGCTCCACTGACTGTAACAGGGAGAACGGCGTCTCCGTCATTCCCACTCCGGGCCGGAGCGCTGCTGCTTCTACTGCACTATGGAGCTTTGGTGGTGGAGCTGCAGGAGGAGAACCTCTCTCCAGAACTGCTGCTGTGTAACGCTGCAGAACCCATAGAGTCATATTAGTGTAAAATCCTGTAGTATTACTCTACTACCTCAGCCCACATGCTTCTCCACCTTCAGATCAAGCTGCTTCTGGAGCTCTCAGCTTGTCCAGAAATGCAGGTGTACGTCTAGCTGTACATGAGGGGGCAGTGGTGTAAAAGGGAATTGGACTCCACAGCTGTAGGGGGAGCCCAGGAGCAAGCAACACCTATTTTCCATAAGGCTGCTTTAATTCCTCAATTATACCACGACAGAGCAGCAGAATTGCGGTTGCGTCCCAAATGCGTACTAACTACCAATACTCACTTGTATTTGAGTAGGAAGTATGTAGTCTAGATAAAAGGGTCAAAGTGGGAAATGCTCAGATATGTAAGACACATACTCAGGACACTAGTGTCCCACAATGCAATGTGAAACGAAAACCCTACTACTCACCCTACTACCTGCTACTCACGCCTGAACCAGCAGTGACGTATGTTGGCATACCAACACTTCATCCCTTCCTGTTAGCAGAAATTGGGTTAGTATGTTAATATTAGGCGTCCTAATCTGCCAAACCAGCATATTCCCTACAGTATTAGTGTGTAGTACGCAACTGGGACGCAGCCTGCGTCTCTCCTCAATCTGTATCACGTTTGAGGCTTTTGTAAAATCTCTAATACTGAATTGTGTAGCAATGCTCGGAATGAGCTTTTCAATATATGAGTGTGTTTACCCAGCCAACATGCTCCTGTGGGGCTCACATGGGTGGAACGTGGGCTAGGTGGGTTCTAGGGCATGAGCTCTGAGTGGGTTTGTGCATACTTTGTTACCGGCACCTGGTTGGGCTTCCCAAATGGGCCTGATAGATACAGCCCACCTTAATCTCACGTGGGTCCCATTTAAGGCCCTGTATGCAGATGGGGCACATATTTAACCCCTCCTGGTCCCAACACTGGGAACCTGGTGGGCTTCCATATGTGGGGCCAACCCAAGGACAGTATTTTCTGGTGCCCAACTGAGCTTCCCATACAGGCCCCATATGGACGTGTTAGCTGGGATATGTGTATTAAGACTGACCTGTGTGACCTGTGTGTTTGAAAACTTGGTGGTAAAACATAATTTAAACTGGGATTTTTCCAGTTAGAGTTGCTGGTGTGGTTTTAAGAATTGCTAATGGCACTGATGTAATGTAAACTAGGAAATTTAGCTAGTTTTAACCAGTTTAGCTAACTAAAACTGAACCTCAAGCTTTTAACCCCAAACTCTAAAACATCCTGTTTGGTAACGATCCGAAGCGGAACAGAGAAACCAGACTGAGCTCGGTTTCATAAAACGTCACTGAATGAAGATCATGAGATTGCAGAGTGAGCAGATAAACATCATGAACCTACTGACACCATGCTGCCTAATGCCAGCCGTGGGGTATAGAGGTAGGGTATAAAGCCCCCCAGCATTGAGCTGTGGAGCAGTGGAAGAACTGTGTTCTCTGGAATGATGATGGGCCAATATTTTTGGCATGCTGATTATCCAACCTCCTGACCTCACTAACTCCTGTCGCTGAACACAATCAAATCCTCACAGCAATGCTGCTCCAGAATCTAGTAGAATGTCTTCTTCCTTGGACAGTAGAGACAGGAACAGCTTTTAAAGACCCTTGATTTTAGAAGAAGCAATGAATAAGCAAGTGTCCCAATACTTTTGTCCATATAGTATAACTGAACATTCAGGAAATTTTACCATATTTGTATCCTTTTGTCTCAATAAATGCCAAATAAATTTTGGAGTAATTGTAATTTCTAAGGCCTTCAGCTGGCGTTTCAATGGCATTTGTCCTTTTCTAGCATGACTTCGCTTTCAAAATGTTGCAAAAGCCTTGGCCAAAAAACAAAGAGCATTAACCAATATTGTGTTGAGAAATACTTCATTGGATATTTCACAACGTTGCCAGTGTAAATTAAGCCTTAGCAACTTCCTCTACTTTACAGTGACTATGTGGACTCACATTAACATTAATGATAGATAATACGGATGCCACTGTTTCAGGGTGTGTCCATGTCTGTGTTACCTTCTGGCTCTCTCCTTTTAGATAGGCTGTTACGGTCAGATCTGCTGGAGTCCTGAGCCACGCTCTGATAATGTTCACATTCTCTGTTCTTCATGAACCCAATTCTATCTCTATACCTACTTATAAACTATAAATCAATAGTTTATAAATAGTTCTGATCAGAGGAGGAAAGGTCGGGTCCCCCCTTTGTGAGTCTTGGTTCCTCCCAAGGTTTCTTCCTCCAGCTCTGAGAGAAGTTTTCCTTTCCATTTTAGATTGAATGTGTTGTTCCTTTGATCTTTTATCTTATTACAATTACATTTACATTTACGCCATTTTGCCAACGCTCTTATCCAGAGCTCAAGAATTACTCAAGAATTTACTTAGGATTAACCTCAGCTAGTTTAAACAGACTAGAATTAAAGCTCCTCTAATCTAAGTCAACATGGAGACCATAGTACTCTTCTCTTCGCCTGAGTACTCTCAGAAGAGGAGGGTCTTCAGTCTGGGTTTGAGGACAGTGAGCGTTGGACTCTGCTGTTCAGACACCCAGGGGAAGTTCGTTCCACCACTTCGGTGCAGGACAGAAAAAAGCCTGGACGCTCGTCTTCCGTGGATCTTAAAGGATGGCGGGTCGAGCCAAGCCGTACTTGAAGCTGGAAGGGCTCTTGGTGCAGATCGGCTTTTAACCATTACCATATTTCTGTAAATCTGCTTCTTTACATAGGCCCTCCATTTTTTTCACAGGTTCAAAAGTAATTGGACAACTGCCTGATAAGCAGATCCATCATTGTTTAATGACATTAAGAAGCTAAATGGTCTGGGTAGCTGTTCATGGGAACTTTCAATATGTGGTCCAAAAAGGTGATGATCCAAGTGAAGAAGGCTTAGAAGACTTAGATTAGAAGCTTTAAGAGTGGCTAAATCAACGATTTGGGACATTTTTGAAAGGAAGGAATGCACTGAATAGGCCTGGAATATCTTGAAAGTTCCTTGTTGAATAAAATCTCTTCACAACATCTGGTCAAGTCAGGAACACTCGTGTAACACTAAAGAACAGTAAGCTTAGATTAGACTAATACTAAACCTCTAACCAAGCCTGCTGGTACTGGAAGTACTGGAACAAGGTTCATTGGTCCAAAGAAATCAATTTGATTAAGCAAAGTATGGAGAAGGAGAGGAAAGTGCCACGATCTGAAGCATACCACATCATCTGCCAAACATGGCGGAGGCACTGTCAGAGTATAGGCCTGTATGGCTGCCAGTGTATACTGATGATGTTCTGCTGATAGAAGCAGCAGGATTGAATCTGAAGGGTATTGAGCTCTACAAATCTCACAGTATAGATAGGAAACGACCCAAAAAGCAACCTAAGAGAGTCAGTCACCTGACTCCAACTACACTGAGCAGCTTTTCACTAACTGAAGCTGAAAGGCCTGCAGTAAAGGACTGGCAAAGAATCTCATGGGCGGAAGATCTGCATTTGGTGATGTCCATGTAGTCATCGACTGCAAGGGAT
Source organism: Salminus brasiliensis (assembly GCF_030463535.1). NCBI lineage: Eukaryota > Metazoa > Chordata > Actinopteri > Characiformes > Bryconidae > Salminus > Salminus brasiliensis. Next base: position 34,070,895 of record NC_132893.1, read on the forward strand.
TGGCATGTAAGAATTAAAACGATCCCTTATATTAAAACTTACTTTAGTTTGTCCAGTTTCTTTTGAGCCTGGAGGGACTATGTAGAAAATAGCTGTAATTCTTAAATTGTTAATAATTGCAATATTTCTGTTAAACCTTTTCAATTAAAAGGGTTTAACAGCACTTCAACCATATCTTTCAAATCCATTGAGGTGGTGCTCGGAGGCATATTTACACAATTTCTCTCCCTTCCCAGATACTTACGGCCCTGTCTATATATCTTACGTGCTAAACAGCCTATTTAATTTGAATAAATAAAGAAATACAGGGAAATGCTTTTAGTTTCTGGTACATAAACCCACACAAATGTCAAGTATTCCAGTAAAAACTGCAATAATATGGGAAAATATCATAATATTAAATTTTAGCACTGCCTCCCAGCACTACAGTGAACCCAACGCTGCCAGCTCAGATCTTTAGGACCCATTTAGGGCCCATCATCTGTAATGAATGCTGCGGATGGCCAGTTAAACCCCATTTGCACCTCCATTACCTCTGATTTCACTTAGCGTCCATTTAAAAGCCTGCGACAGTCTGAATGGTTCGGCGCCTTCGGGCCGTCCACACTAACCACACCTCCAGCGTCCAGCGGCAGAACGGTGAGTGAAACTGAAAGAGCGAGAAGGATGTGAAAGGCAACGGTCTGTGGCTTTTACGCAGAACTTTGATTTCTGTCACAGATTAGCAGCTTGGGGACTTTTCTCATGCAGTCTCACAATCACACACACACACACACACACAGCCACGAATAAAATTAATATAAAAAAAAAAACTAAACCCTGAGCAGATCAAATACCACAGAAACACGGCCAGCGCTGCCTTCCCTTTACTGACGCAGGCCAGTTATGAGAAGTGAAGTAGACAAATGCAAAGAGAGAAAAACACCATGTTACTGTAAATGAACTCCCACAATGCATTTACACCAACCTCCAATAAACATCACTGTGCATACTCATCAAGCTGCAGAAGGTCAGTCAGGTCGAGTCCGGTACAGAGGGGTGCAATGTTCTTCGCATATGTTTCCATTTAAAAATTGGGTTACACTCAGAACTGTTGAAATTTGAACATGAATTTCAGGATTTCTCAATATTTGGTGGTGTGTCACTCCTCTGCTTTAATACCAACGGGCCTCATTCACCAGTTTCTTTCTTTCTACGAAAAAAAAAGTCTTGCAAAAAGTCCTAACCACTACCAAGAAGCACTACCAATAGAATGGAACTCTCTGGGGCAGATCAATAAACATCATGAAGCTATTGGCACCATGCTGCCTAATGCCAGGCGTGGGCTAGTAGAGGGGTATAAAGCCCCCCAGCATTGAGGAGCTGTGGAGCAGTGGAAGAACTGTGGAACTCTCTGGAATGATGGATGGTGCTTCAACCAATACTTTTGAATGGGATCACTAACTCTAGCTCTGTTTTTTGCTCAATGCAATCAAATCCTCACAGCAATGCTGCTTAAAAATCTAGTAGAAAGCCTTCTGCTCCGGACAGAAGAGACATTTCCTCCACTAAAAGCAAGAGAAACTCTTTTGAATCCCCTTGATTACAGAAGAAACAAAAAAAGTGGAGGTGTCCCAAAACTTCTGTCAATATGTCGTATAAGGATGGATCCCAGAACCTTTGCGAAAACTGTTTAAAGGAATGTGTACTTTCCCTAACTTTTCAATTCTTTCTCAGACTATTGGACCCCAATTGTTAAAAAAATTCACAATTAAAGCAAAATGACACAGTTTCCCCAGTTTTCCAAACAATCTGTCCAAAAATGACACAACCAGTAATGTTACAATGTGTCAGACTGAGGAGGGCGCTGTAACAGTCACTAAAGAGTCCATAAATCCAAATACAAACCCAAAAAGGAGGCTGAGAGACTTGCTGCAGTAGCAGCAGCCATGCGGAGGTCTGAATTTTATACAGTCCATGTCCTTACATTTGCAAATTTGCCTTAAATGAGCTCATCGACTTAACTGAAAAAGGCAAATCCCGATCCTGCATCAGCGCCCTCGCTGCGAGAGTGTTCGTTTAAGCCTAAAAAAATAAATAATAAAAAAATGGGCAGGTGATGGGCAACGTCAGTATCCTCCTTCTGCTGTTGAGTCACTGATGCTGCGCTGGAGCCTGCTGTGTACATCAGGGGAGAGAGGGAGAGAGAGAGAGAGAGAGAGCGGAAAGAGAGAGAGAGAGATGTAGGTCGCAGACTGAGAGATAGCCAGCGCTGGCCGTTCACGCCACTGCATTATGCAAGAGGCCCAGTGTGGCCCAAATAGAGTGATTTCAATATCCAGAGTGCCGCCCTGCTGAGCTCCGCTGCTGCCACGAAGCCAAGAGTTATGCAGCTCCGTTTGTAGCTCTAGTACTTCAGGCTTTCAGAATAATTTGCCCTGACGAGAAACACCCAGCGCACGCTTCTCCACGCAGAGGCTGTTTTTAGGCCTTCGCACTTACTGCAGATGGAGACAGAGTGGGAGGTGTCTGAACGTGGTAGAAGCTCACACGTGCTGAGGCTGGAAAAACAGCCCTTTCTTAAAGCTACTCTTCTGAAAGCAAGCAGATTTACCCCGAAATGTTCAGGCCCTGCATTTAGCTTTCATATGTCCTCCTTTCCCTGGACACGTCCTCCTTCTGTGATCTCAAAATTTAGGAATTTCAAAAAGGCGTAAAAGTAAAAGTAGGATTTTGCATTTAAAGCTATAAGCCCCGCCTTCTCACCGCCACACCTGGGTTATATCCTACATGTACCTGCATTTACATGCAGCCATCGGTCAAACTATTTCCCACTACAGCCAACCAGCTGACCACAGCCTAAAATCCGTCTCGGTTTCATCTCAGTGGAAAAAAGTGGACCCAATGTGGACCCAAGAGCTTGTCGGACACACCGGGAGGGCTGAACCGTGTCCGGCGAAATAGTGGATCAACTGATTTGACCTCATGTCTGTTCTCTTGAGGTAATCTGGACATTATTGACACATGGGTGTCCATCGTGGTTAGGCTGTTGTGACCAAGGGGCTTCACGTAGGCCTAAGTTGTAGTGTGTGTGTGTGTGTGTGTGTGTGTGTGTGTGTGTGTGTGTGTGTGTGTTTGTGTGTGTGTTTGTGAGAGAGAGGGAGGCATTTACTCATTTCCCAAAACTGATTAATAGCCTCAGGTTCCCCATTGGCCCCACACATGGATGCCTACCAGGGCCAGTGATGGGACCAGGAGGGGTTAACCATGGGCCCAATCTGGGCTATACACTGCATACAGGGCCCATACGAGATTGGATGGACTGTAATGATGGAGCAGATTTGGGAAGTCCCACCTGGAACCCACCTAGCACACGTTCCACCCATGTCCGGGAACGAGAGAACATATGGTCACTGTAGTTAGAGGTGACTCATGAGTTAAACTGATAGGAGAGGATTTGGTCATATAGGGTTATTATTAATAATAGGTGCATGCTTTCAGAGGTATTTACCTCCTCCCACCCTCTGTCTCTCTCACACACACACACACACACACACTCTGCCACAGTCCTAAAACATCTTCACCACAGTGGACGCCCAGTGTTGAAAACAAAACCATGGTCACCCTACTTTCATTTTGCGCTGGAGATGAGCAAGCTGAGCAGGCCGGTCTAGCTACATTCATTAGCGTGCTGCTAATAGCAGGCCTAAATCATCACACGCTGTCCTCGAAGTGTGTAGAGGTGTTCAGTATTCTCTGACAGACGTGATTGTGTGGTTTCTGACCCTGTATGACTCTTCCTCGCTGCGTAAGGGCAAAACCCGAGCCTTTCAGCAGTAGTGTACTACTGTTCTTAGCTATGCAGCGAGTCAGCGAGTCACACCGAGTCAGGAACCACATCAGCAAGGCTGTCAGAGATTACCTGAGGGGAAGTTCCAGTCAATTTTAGATTTCAAAGTAATTCAGTGGTTGAGACTAGGGATGCACCGATCCGGCTTCTTTAGTTCTGATACGATACATAAACTGCATATCGGTCGATACCCCATATCAGTCCAGTACCATAGCTGTATTAATGAACCGTACTCCTCACCATGTGGGAGAGACTAACGGCATCAGGACTGACTTAATCATTACTTTATATAATAAAACAAATTAACACAGATATAAATGTACTAAACTGACATTTGTCATTTATTTATTTATTTGCACATTTAGTTCAGTCTCACACCAACAAATTACAGTGAAAGGATCGGTTCCATGGATCGGCCTAATTATCCAATACCCGATTCAGCTAATTTTATTAATATCAGGAGTGATACCCGATCCAGCTAATTTAATTAATATCGGGGTTGATACTCGATCCAGCTACTTTATGTAATATCTGGACCGATACCCGATCCAGCTAATTTTATTAATATCTGGACCGATACCAATCCAGCTAATTTTATTAATATCTGGACCGATACCAATCCAGCTACTTTTAATAATATCTGGGCCGATACCCGACCCAGCTAATTTTATTAATATCTGGACCGATACCGATCCAGCTATTTTTGTAAATATCTGGACCGATACCCGACCCAGGTAATTTTATTAATATCAGGGCCGGTACCCGATCCAGCTATTTTTGTAAATATCTGGACCGATACCCGATCCAGCTAATTTTATTAATATCTGGACCGATACCGATCCAGCTAATTTTATTAATATCTGGAACGATACCCGATCCAGCTACTTTTATTAATATCTGGACCGATACCGATCCAGCTAATTTTATTAATATCAGGGCCGGTACCCGATCCAGCTAATTTGATTAATATCAGGGCCGGTACCCGATCCAGCTATTTTTGTAAATATCTGGACCGATACCCGATCCAGCTAATTTTATTAATATCTGGACCGATACCGATCCAGCTAATTTTATTAATATCTGGACCGATACCGATCCAGCTAATTTTATTAATATCTGGACTGATACCCGATCCAGCTAATTTTATTAATATCTGGACTGATACCCGATCCAGCTAATTTTATTAATATCTGGACAGATACCCGATCTAGCTATTTTTGTTAATATAGGGACCGATACCCAATCCAGCTAATTTTATGAATATATGGGCCGATACCCAATCCTAATATCGGATTGGTGCATCCCTGGCTGAAACACGCACAAGGTCAGTTAAGGTGTTGTTTATGAAATGGTTTGTTGCCATGACTACTCAAATATACACAAATACAGACATTTTAGTTGCTATCCGAACCCACTAGTGAACCAAACCTTTCACAAACCAGTACATGGGTTATTACCTGAGATGTACAGTAAGGATATTCTGCATATTCTGGATGAGTTTAATACTTTTACGATTATAAAAACAGTACAAATCATTTCAGACCCACATGTGAGAGAATGTGAGAGAGAGCAGCAAGGCCTTCTCACTCGCTCAGAGTAACGACCCTTAAATCATGAGAGTCGGGCGACGCCCCTGAAGAGCATGTGAGGCTAATGGCCGGAGCTGAAGCTGAGCTTTGTTAGATGTGAATGAGCTCCAGATTATCAGGATGAAGTCATTCAGCGTTAGCATCAGTCCATTCCTTAAAGTCAGGCAGGTTCGAAGGTCGGCCCTCTTATCTCCGCCTCCAGTCATGGGATCTAATTGGTGGGCTGAGCGATTACACTCCACCACATCCCCCCCCCCCCCACCACCACCGTGTGGGCAGAGGAAATTAATATGTTGAGTTTACTTGATAGAAATGAGCTGCAAAAACACAGCGTTTCACCTTTAGAACATCTGGAACCGCCTTTAAACATGCCCTCCTAAAACTGAGGGCGCTACAAGGGGTTCTTTGAGAGAAGCCCTTCCGCTTGTATGAAGTAACGCTAGCTCTTTTCGCTGAATGCAATCAAATCCTCACAGCAATTCTCCTGAAAGCCTTCTTCACTGGACAGTAGAGACAGTTACTCCACCAAAAGCAGGATCAGCTCAGTGACTGAGCAGGTGTCCCAATACTTTTGTCCATAGAGTGTATTTGGACTTTCAGATCTAAGCCAGAAAGAGAGAGAGAGAATGTATGTGTGTGTGTGTGTGTGTGTGTGTGTGTGTGTGTGAGAGAGAGAGAGGGAGAGAGAGAGAGAGAGAGAGAGAGAAAGAGAGAGAGAGAGAGAGACCCTTTGTAGGACCTTCACTTTTAAGAGTGTGTGAGCCCACTAACGTCTAATAGCCGGACAATGATCTGTCTGTGCACATTTCAGCTAAATTAATTTAATGCATGCCTTTCAGTATGAGTGTGTGTGTGTGAGTGTGTGTGAGTGTATGTGAGTGTGTGTGTGTGTGAGTGTGTGTGTGAGTGTGTGTGTGTGAGTGTGTGTGTGTGAGTGTGTGTGTGTGAGTGTGTGTGAGTGTGTGTGTGTGAGTGTGTGTGAGTGTATGTGAGTGTGTGTGTGTGAGTGTGTGTGTGTGAATGTGTGTGAGTGTGTGTGTGTGAGTGTGTGTGAGTGTGTGTGAGTGTGTGAGTGTGTGTGAGTGTGTGTGAGTGTGTGTGTGTGAGTGTGTGTGTGTTGGGTGGAGAACTTTCAGTTCAAGACTGCAATACATGAATTTCTTCATCTACAACACGTTTCATCACTGTTTCTACATCAGATGTACTGGTGTGACGGGAAATCTGCAGACCACAACACTACCACACAAATAACACACAACAGTGTTACCATGACAATCCTCGTATCTCCACAGTGGAAACAAACTAACGTTTTCTGAACCATAAACTTACAGGAGGGAAACTGCAGTTGTTACAGTTGCAACCGTTTGTGTAAGAATAAACACTCTTTAAAATAAAATAAACACTCTATAAAATAAATTAAACATCCTATAAAATAAATAATAAACACTATAAAATAATCTAAACACTCTATAAAAAATAAACACTATAAAATAATCTAAACACTCTACAAAATAAAAAATAAACACTATAAAATAATCTAAACACTATAAAATAAAAAATAAACACTATAAAATAATCTAAACACTCTATAAAAAATAAACACTATAAAATAATCTAAACACTCTATAAAATAAAATAAACATCCTATAAAATAAAAAATAAACACTATAAAATAAAATAAACACTCTATAAAATAAATTAAACGTCCTATAAAATAAAAAATAAACACTATAATGTTTTTAATTTAAATTTATTAAGATGTATGTTAATGTTTTATTTTAATCAAATTTAAATACTTACAAACATAAACACTGCATGGACTGAAATATCCAGTGTTGTAACCCCCCTTCTTCACTTTTAGGGTTGATTAAAGTTTCTATGATAAGTAACACATGGGTTATCGTCATGTGGCCTCACTATTAGAGGTTCAGTTCAGTCAAAAATCACATTATAAAGTTTTTTTTCTTTTAACCATGTTTTAATTTGACAGTATGGGACAGTATGGGCTCTGAAGTGGCCCAGCTGTCTAAGCGCTGCCTCTATTATCTATCATCTCTATTATCTATCAAAATAAAAAAGGCATCTGTTGTAAGCTTACCTACTCGCCTAGCAGACTAGGAAACCGCCCTACTGACAGTAAACAGCCATGTCCATAAGTATTTGGACAGTGAGAAAGGATTTATAATTTTGCTTCAGTTCACCACTTCAATGTATTTAAAAATAATGTTCAGCTTTCAAAATTCACATTTTTGCATATCTTTTTTTCGTTCTCACATGGTCAAAAGTAATTGGACAACTGACAGACTGAGAGTCTTATAGCCAGCTGTGGGCTGTTCCCTCATGCAAGAGACTACTGCAATGTAGACATGATGCAACTGACAAGGCTGAGGGATGCAATGCTATGTTGTAATATTACATAACATTACAAATATTATAATATAACATATACAACATATATAATATAACATTACAAACATATTAAACCCTTGTTTAAGATCAGAAAGTCCCTTTAAAGTTTTTTAACGGTGGGGGCGTTCTCCAGAGCCTTTATGCTTAGTTAATTTGTATTAACTCTGTGAAATAAGCCTTATAATTTGATAAACCTGAGCTGATTTGGGATTTTTTAACAATAAACACCCTCTCCCTCATGTAACTGCATCCAAATATTTGGACGGACCATGAGGGCATCAAATGACGAGCCGCGAACAATCACATTTGTCCAAGATGTTGTCCTCAGGGCTCAGGCTCGACCCTGGCTGTCTCAGTGAAAGGCCACCACGCCGCGCTTCTGCCCGAACAATGAGCAGCAGTGTTCGGCCCGCCGAGGCCCCAAAACAGAGGCGTCCCGCGCGGGCCGGCGGTGGGCGGCCACATAGTGGCTCTTTCTTACAGTAACGACGGGCCAGAGCCAGACCCCTTTGGCCTTCGTATCCCACGAGAGTTAGAGAGAGGTTCACTCGCAGCGCGGGTCACATTCAGTCACATGGAGCTGCCATGACAATGGCATGACTGTGTATGTGTGTGTGTGTGTGTGTGCAAGTGTGTGTGGAAACACAAATAGGCCAGGGGTGCACGGATGGTTAAGTGTAAGCTGCATAATTCATCTGAGGGTCCCAGTTGGGCGGCAGGATCAACAACAACAACAACAACAAGAGTGCTACAGTGTGAACTGAAATACACAATAAATGTATTTACAGTGAACTTCAGCTACCCCTAAACGGGGCGTTGGTACATCGGTTTGGACCCAAATGCAGGCTGTGTTAGTGTGTCAGTGCTAGAGGAGGTGTGCAATGCTGTTTGTCTCTGATTGGTGGAGCTGTTGTAAAGAATGGGTGGGTCTTACGGTGCTGGAGATCAGCTAACAGCAGCGTACAGTATTCCCTAATTATCCATAAACTGTACACAATGTAAAGTCACTATCTGATTACGGAGCGTTTTTTTAATTAACTCAGTCTAAAATTCTAAATAAATAAATAAATAAATAAATAAATTATAAATAAATTAGTTCAGTCTAAAATTCTAAAACTCTATTTTTTTTTCTTCTGTATCTCAGTTCGGTCAACAATCCATACTGAGCTAAGCCTCAAAAACATTTGTTGCAGCTTAAACTGATTAAATACTGTTGAAGTCAGATGTTTAGTCTGTGGCTCCGCCCCTCAATCTGTTTACTGTTTATTCCCATCTGCAGGTCAGAGGGCCCCCGAACACACTGGCCTGGCCACAACTCCTGACCATGGAGGGTTGTGGTGTTGACAAGAATTGAACTTATGATCTCCGGAGTCTCTTGTCAAGCATGCAGTTAGACAGTCGCTCCACTCTAGAGCTGTGAAGCCTTGTAGATTTCTGAGTCCGAGAAAGAAGGGAAGGTAAATTTACTCAGAACTGAGTTTATATGTAGTGTATTTTCACAGCTCTAGACCGGCCCTACGGTCTAACTGCTGCTCAGTAACTGTGAGGAGATCATAAGTTTAATTCCCAGCAAGGCCTCAGAGCTCCATTGTTAAACGCCTCCCAGACTGGGGACGTCATGTGACTCTATTCCCATTCCCAACTATTCCCATTAACCTACAGATGGGAATAAACAGTAAAGGAATTGAGGGGGTGGAGCCACAGACTAAACGTTCTACATGGTATTTAATTAGTTTCAGCTGCAGGTCATTTAGTAATGAATTTGGGTTGAGTATGGATTGTTGACTGAACTGAGATGCAGAAGTAAAAATATGAGTTAGGAGAATTTTGGATTAAGTTAAGTTAATTAATGTTAGTTTTAAAGTTAATTAACTAAGTTGAGTTAATTCTGATGTTTTGCTGTATTATTAATACTGTTTTAATGTTATCACAGTGTTATAAATGTAATTACTTTGATTGTATTCAGAATTATTTGACTTGGACAGTCAGATGTGATGCTAAAACAATGTTTTACATAAAAGCATGACTTAATAATTAATTTTTTGGGCTTTAATAATTCAGTAGCATTATTTTAAGTGTGTAAAGGCATTAACCTGAACCCTAAACCAGCCTATAATGTTTAAAATGTAGGTTTTAAAGGGTATAAGTTGTGTTTGGGTATCTGCAGAAGGCTTCAGTGGGTCCGGTTCATTTGTGCTCCGACGCTTAACGTCACACTCAGCTGGGGGTGCGATTTCATTACTGGCCTCAGAGAGGGAGTGTTAGAACAACAGCGTTCCGTCTGGAGCCAAGACGGACACAAGGGGGAAAGGGGGGCAAGTGTTATGTCTGACCGTGGACTGAAACCAGTGTGGAGCTGAAGTCGATACATACTGTATACAGCATCACTGACCTCTCCAGGCTCCGCCCACAAATGCATTATTTGGCAAATATACTAAAATTATAGCTCCGCCTCCTCAGTGTATATCACAATAGATACATTTAGAGCGTTATTAATATTCACCCTAATGAGAGACTGTAGCTCCGCCCCCTCAGTGTATATCACAATACCTACATTTAGAGCGTCATTAATATTCACCCTAATGAGAGACTGTAGCTCCGCCTCCTCAGTGTATATCACAATACCTACATTTAGAGCGTTATTAATATTCACCCTAATGAGAGACTGTAGCTCCGCCTCCTCAGTGTATATCACAATACCTACATTTAGAGCGTTATTAATATTCACCCTAATGAGAGACTGTAGCTCCGCCTCCTCAGTGTATATCACAATACCTACATTTAGAGCGTTATTAATATTCACCCTAATGAGAGACTGTAGCTCCGCCTCCTCAGTGTATATCACAATATCTACATTTAGAGTGTTATTAATTATTATTCACCCTAATGAGAGACTGTAGCTCCTCCTCCTCAGTGTATATCACAATACCTACATTGAGAGCGTTATTAATATTCACCCTAATGAGAGACTGTAGCTCCGCCTCCTCAGTGTATATCACAATACCTACATTTAGAGCGTTATTAATATTCACCCTAATGAGAGACTGTAGCTCCGCCTCCTCAGTGTATATCACAATACCTACATTTAGAGCGTTATTAACATTCGCCCTAATGAGAGACTGTAGCTCCTCCTCCTCAGTGTATATCACAATACCTACATTTAGAGTGTTATTAATTATTATTCACCCTAATGAGAGACTGTAGCTCCGCCTCCTCAGTGTATATCACAATACCTACATTTAGAGCGTTATTAATATTCACCCTAATGAGAGACTGTAGCTCCGCCTCCTCAGTGTATATCACAATACCTACATTTAGAGTGTTATTAATTATTATTCACCCTAATGAGAGACTGTAGCTCCGCCTCCTCAGTGTATATCACAATACCTACATTTACAGCGTTATTAATATTCACCCTAATGAGAGACTGTAGCTCCGCCTCCTCAGTGTATATCACAATACCTACATTTAGAGCGTTATTAATATTCACCCTAATGAGAGACTGTAGCTCCGCCTCCTCAGTGTATATCACAATACCTACATTTAGTGTTATTAAATTATTTACCCTAATGAGAGACTGTAGCTCCTCCTCCTCAGTGTATATCACAATACCTACATTTAGAGTGTGCAACACTGTAATTAGACTATTGATTGATTAACAGTCAACAGCTGAATTAATTACAGGTGTCTGTTAACTGCTGCTGTGCTGGAAGTGAGAGCTTGCTGTACGAGGGTTAGTTACGGGGTACTGTCACAAGGTCAGGCTGTAGCGACTGAGCCAGAACACTAGCCAGGCCTATGAGGAGAGGAGTGAGAAACGAGAGACTGGCTGCTCACAAACAAGCACACACACACACACACACACACTCACACTCACACACACACACACACACACACTCACACTCACAGCCCCCCGTCCTCTGTCATATGACCGCTGGTGGAGCCGTGGAGAGGAATACAAAGATTCTCTGTGTGCCTGTGGGTATTGAGTACAGGGACGAGAGCGGCGTCCACTCATTCTCTCTCTCTCTTTCTCTCTCTCTCGGGCTCTCACACACTCTTGCTTTTATACAATATATGTAAATATGTAAGAACCTTTACATAATTATAATGTTTGGCCCATGTGTATGCTATATAAGTATCTATATGTACTGATAATGTCCCATTATATATGGGGGTGCATATTTATGTATATAAACAAAAATAAGTATTGGGACACTTACACATTTCATCTATAGGAGCTTTTCTGATCTTCCATTCTAAACCCACAGGCTGTATTAATATGGAGCTGGTCCCCCTCTTTGCTCTAAGCTCTACCAGCAGCAGCAGCAGGTCTGTTTTCTGGCTTTTCTGGCTTTTCTGCACTCTGCTCTGAGCTCAGCACTCAGCCCTGACCCCGCTCTGTAACTTTACGTGGTTTGGTGGCTATGGTTCAGAAATGCTTCTATATATATGCATAACATTATATATATATATATATAGAGCTCACTGAACTCCAGCGTGGTTCTGTATGTAATAGGAGACACCGCTGCACCAACAACAACAAGTCAGCTGGTGAAATTTAGACCTTCCCTCCTAGATCTTCCTCCATCAGCTGTGAGTGGTGTTATTATTGAACAGTGGAAGAGTTTAGGAGGAACAGCTCACAGAGAGCAGCTCGGCCACCGAGTGTCTTTCAGACCACGTAAAGTTACAGAGCGGGGTCAGGGCCTAGTGCTGAGCTCAGAGCAGAGTGCAGAAAAGCCTCCAACTGACTCAGTAACTGCAGCAGAGCTCCAGACCTGCTACTGCTGGTAGACCTTAGAGCAAAGAGGGACCAGCTCCAGATTAATAAAGCCTATGGGTTTAGAATGGGATGTAAGAAAAGATCCTGTATGGGTAATGTGAAGGTGTCCAAATACTTTATTTAAAATTTAATGAGTATATATATATATATATATATTTCATGATCCTAAAATGTACAAAAACAAACAAAGCTATGCCCCTACATATGCACACAGAAGCGCACACACACATACACACACACCTTGTGCAGGATGGTAGTCGCAGCAGTTGGCCAGATTAGTGAAGGGAAGAAACAGAGACGGTGCAGATCAAAACAAGATTGATAAAATAAGTTAATCCGCGGTGTATGAAAATACCTTCCATCCTCCCCGTCTCCTCCAGCTCCGACAAATCTGATCTCATCACTCAGAGGGAGTTTACCGGCTCAGCCCGAAGAAAATCTGACACATCTGTAACGTCCCACCGCTCCGAACGCAGCAGCCCACCCAACCGCTCACTGACAGGAAGCACTGCATTAATACATGCTTTAATTCCACTCTCATATTCACCTAATGCTACCCTCACACACACACACACACACACGGTGGTTAGATCTTTTAGCTTATGTATTCTGCCTCCTAAAGCCACCTCCAGTGGATCTGTGTGTTGTGTATCACACACACACACACACACACACACACGTCTGTCTCTCTCCCCTACCTGCTGACCTACATAGAACTCCTCTCAATCCTTCTGCCAAACAGCAGAGAGAGAGAGAGAGGGGAGGGGGGGGGGGGGGGGAGAGAGAGAGTAAAGAACAGAAGCAGAGAGAGAGAGAGAGAGAGAGAGAGAGAGATGAAGCCACGGTTGACTGAAGGGCTTTATTGTGGTGAGAATAGCTCAGGTCCTGCACCTGCGCGTTACACCTGTTAAAGACCCCCTCCCTGACTATATGCTGACAATATCAGCATCAGTACCAAAAGTTTGTGGACACCCCTTCTAACAAATGCATTCAGCTACTTTAAGTTGCACCCATTGCTGCTGACACAGATGTGCAAATACTCACACACAGCTTGTCTAGTCCCTGTATTAGGAAAGTACTGCCAATAGATTAGGACTCTCTGGAGCAGATAATTAAACATGACCCTATTGGCACCATGCTGCCTAATGCCAGGCATGGGCTAGTAGAGGGGTATAAAGCCCCCTAGCATTGAGCTGTGGAGCAGTGGCATGGTGATAGATGGTTCATTCTGGAGGAGAAAAGATGAGCTCAGCAGGTTTAGCTCCTCCCACTCAGTCCAGGTAAACATTAGCAATGTTAGCAACATTAGCGAGCGGCCTGAACACCACAGCTAGCAAAGAGACACAGCATCGCATTCCTGCATTAAACTACTGACCAAGACCCGGCGCGGAGGGCTCTGACCCGGCACTGAGGGGTCTGACCCGGCGCTGAGGGGTCTGACCCGGCACTGAGGGGTCTGACCCGGCACTGAAGGGTCTGACCCGGCACTGAGGGGTCTGACCCGGCACTGAAGGGTCTGACCCGGCACTGAGGGGTCTGACTCGGCGCTGAGGGGTCTGACCCGGCGCTGAGGGGTCTGACCCGGGTTTTAACCAAACCTTGCTGAAACAGTCTGAATGAACTGAATGAACGAGTAGCTAAACCCGTCCCACCGTTCAGCCCAACTCTCGTTTTATTGGTCGCCTCGTTAAAAAAGACACATAATGGGCGGAGCTTTTCAGCTGGAGTTGAACATGGTGAAACTGGATGGAGTGGGAACTCTGGTCAGTGCGTTTGGAATTGTGGGTGTGTTTAGGAAAGGGCAGCAGCCTCGGCTATTGATTACAACACGAGCGGAAACAGATTAGCGCTGCTGTGATAATGGTCAAGCCTAGAGTTCGCGAAGCGGACTGCCAAACAGACCACAAACCATCCACACTAAGACCTTCTTGGGTGGTGGTCTCAGTTCGGTTCGTTTTTAGGGCCGTTTAGGGGGGTCTGAGTTCGACAGAAACCATGGCTCAGCGGTCTGAGTCCACTTCAGACGCAGATCCGGTCTGAGAGGGAGATTTTAGAGAGGCACTAATCTCCGTGAACAGTTCTGAATCTAGAACAGACTCTAGAACCCACTCTGAATTACTTCAATCATTTAATCGTGCAGAAATCAGAGGAACACATTCTGATCAGGCTAAAATGCTTATTTGTGTATTCTGCAAAGTTCCCTGACCCTTAAAAGCAATGATTATTCCCAGGTCTGGCGCCACCACCCCCGATACGGGCCAAGACCTGATTGGTTGTTGGCTGATTATTTGAAAATTTGTTCAAAGTGAGGAAAAACGCTGAGCTCAACACCTCGGACACCTCTGACCTAAACAAAGACAAACGCTGAGTCAACAGAAGGACAGAAATCTAATCCAGGGTGCGCCGTGACCGGATCGCTTCACTCCAGCCGAGACTTTGCTCTTCGGGTGCAGAGAGGCCTTATAGAGCAGTGAAGAGCCAAACGTGACACAGCAGCCCGAAGACGAGCAAGGTGAATGGCTTTTAATCATTTAGTGGTCATTGTTCTGGGGGAAAGACGAGAGGTCTACGGCGGGTCGGCGGTGGCTATTCTGGACCGGCTGCAGGAGGCTTCACCTTGCTCCATTGCGGAGAGCGATCAGGGTTCAGTTTCCACCCCACTAACAGCTATGGAAACGTTAAAGCCAGAGCTCAGTGTGAGTGAAATTAGTACGACTTTCCCCCTCGCCCCAAATAACTGTCCTCTGATCAGTCGATCTACGTTTAGGACAATAAGGAAAACAGGAAAACTCAGAAAATAGGAAAAGCTCATTTTTGATCAGACACTAAAGCTAAACACTGATCACCTACACTTAGGAAAAATTAAAAAGCTAAACTCTGATCAGCTACATTTAGGAAACTGGAAGAGCTAAACACTGATCAGATAAATTTAGGAAACTGGAAGAGCTAAACACTGATCAGATAAATTTAGGAAACTGGAAGAGCTAAACACTGATCAGCTACATTTAGGAAACTGGAAGAGCTAAACACTGATCAGATAAATTTAGGAAACTGGAAGAGCTAAACACTGATCAGATAAATTTAGGAAACTGGAAGAGCTAAACACTGATCAGATAAATTTAGGAAAAGCGGAAGAGCTAAACACTGATCAGCTACATTTAGGAAAAGCGGAAAAGCTAAACACTGATCAGCTGCATTTAGGAAAACCGGAAAAGCTCAACACTGATCAGCTACATTTAGGAAAAGCGGAAAAGCTAAACACTGATCAGCTACATTTAGAAAAATGAGAAAAGCTCAACGCTGATCAGCTACACTTAGGAAAACCTGAAGAGCGAAACACTGATCAGATACATTTGGAACCAAAGGAGGTTCTTCTATGGCATCACTCAAAGAACCCTTAGTAGCACCTTTATTTTACAGGAAAACCCGAAAAGCTAAAAACTAATCAGACACATTTAAGAAAACAAGAAAAAATCTAACCTGACTGATCAGGTACAACAGACACAAATCGAAAGACGGATTAGACCCGTTTAAAAAAATAGAGAAAAGGTTAAACACAGATGACATACACTTTGGAAAATGGTCAGAAAGCCAAAGACTGATCAGATATGTTTTGGAAAACAAGGAAGAAGCTCAATAGTGATCAGATAAACGTTGAGAAACTGGACCGTGGCCTGTGACTGACCTCCAGAGCCAAGTCCGCCAATTATCGCAACAGAGACTGAATTCTTTTAGAACCTGGTAACTCCGGACAGCGTTAACTTTCCCTCCCTCAGTCAGACTGCAGTCTGAACGCTTAGCTTCCTTTTAAACTCCCTCATGAGACCTCTTTGGTTGACGTCCAAACTAATGGTACCTAACAGAGACCTGCAGACCCCGCTGCTGCTCTCGTATGTGTGATTGTGTGCTAGCTCTCAGGAGCGGCTGCTTGATTACTGCTAATGATTGGTTTCGGACTGATGTCCATTAGCTGCACAGGGGCCGCCTCTTTCAGGAGGGGCAGTTTTCCACAAAGCCGGGGGCCTGCTGACCTGCTGACCCCTAACTTGTCAGAATGCCGGATTTTCTGAGGTTGTAGATCATTACACTCATCAAGCAACCATGAAGCAGGTTCTATAACACACACACACAAACACACACACACACACTGTATGTCCAAAAGTTTGTGGACACCCCTTCTAATGAAAGCATTCAGCTACTTTAAGTTGCACCCATTGCTGACACAGATGTGCAAAGACACATACAGCTTGTCTAGTATGTATACAGAAGTATTGCCAATAGAATAGGACCCTCTGAAGCAGATAAATAAACATGACCCTATTGGCACCATGCTGTCTAATAATGCCAGGCGTGGGCTAGAGGGGTATAAAGCACCCCAGCATTGAGAAGCTGTGAAGCAGTGGAGAAACTGTGGTCACTGGAATGATGGTGGTGGAGCTCCATCAAGTACTTTTGGGATGAGCTGGGGAGTGGTGTTGTCAGTGAATGCAATCAAATCCTCACAGCAATGCTCCTCGCATCCGAAATCTAGTAGAAAGCCTTCCTTCCTGGACAGTAGAGACAGGTCCTCCAACAAAAGTGGGATCAGCTCTTTTTAATACCCTTGATTTCAGAAAAAACAAGAAAAAAAATAGGTGTCCCAATACTTTTGTCCAAGCATTTTAAAGCTTTGAAGAAGCTGATGTTAAGGTTCCTCACACCCATCTCTTTTACAAAATGGTTCTTAATGGAACCAAAAGTGGTTCTTCTACGCCATCACTCAAAGAACCCTTTGTAGGACCTTTATTTTTAACAGTGTACTTTCTCCAGGGGGTGGGTTCATCCACTCTACTCACTCCGGTTACACCCCTGTTAGCGAGTCTGTCGTGAGCCGAAGTGAGATTCAGTAACACACACCTCCACACTGCTCAATATTCTGTCCATATGATCTCACTTAAGACCTGCCAGAAAGCATTAAAGGAAGTGACGGCGCTCTCTGGCTCCACAGACGGATTTCTTGAGGACCCTAACGAGGTGTTTGGCCAAAGCAGGCTCTCGTGTGGAGCCAGACGCACTCGAGAGCTGCCCCTGTAATAAGAGTGTGTAAAAACCTTCCCATTACCGAGGCTCACGTAAGCCGTTCATTGCGGAACGTGCTGAAGTGTGTCGCACTTCCTCCTTCTCCAAATTACGCTCTTAGGATGGATCGCATTAATGACCATCAGAGTCCCATTGATTCACAAATCCAATACCTCTCCTGTGAGCACTGCCGGCTGCCTCTTGTCTGCGGGATACTGCACACAGACTGACGCACTGATTCCTAATGGGATTCTCATTTGAACGTTGAGCAAACAATAGCAATATTAGGAGGCCTTCATATTTCTGGAATCTCCCTGTAAAATGTGCTGCATCCCAATCTCAATTTTGGAAGATATTCTTTACATTGTATTAGAATTTGAGGATAAATGGACCAATAGAAATGCTCCAATTGGAATAAACACTTTTTACACTGACTTGCATTGAAAGTTGGGTCAGGAATGGGTTTCCTCTGTGAAGACAACCACTCAACCCCGTCACGCTCCACAAATTTTACACTGTTGAATGTTTTGTTGAGGATTACATTTATAGCCCTGCTGCACCTTCAGGCTACACGAAGAGCTAAACACTGATCAGCTACATTTAGTAAAACCAGAAAAGCTCAACACTGATCAGCTACATTTAGTAAAACCAGAAAAGCTCAACACTGATCAGCTACATTTAGTAAAACCAGAAAAGCTAAACACTGATCAGCTACATTTAGTAAAACCAGAAAAGCTAAACACTGATCAGCTACATTTAGTAAAACCGGAAAAGCTAAACAATGATCAGCTACACTTAGGACAACCGGAAAAGCTAAACACTGATCAGCTACATTTAGTAAAACCAGAAAAGCTAAACACTGATCAGCTACATTTAGTAAAACCAGAAAAGCTAAACACTGATCAGCTACATTTAGTAAAACCGGAAAAGCTAAACAATGATCAGCTACATTTAGTAAAACCAGAAAAGCTAAACAATGATCAGCTACATTTAGTAAAACCAGAAAAGCTAAACAATGATCAGCTACATTTAGTAAAACCGGAAAAGCTAAACAATGATCAGCTACACTTAGGACAACCGGAAAAGCTAAACACTGATCAGCTACACTTAGCTAAACACAGATCAGCTACATTTAGTAAAACCGGAAAAGCTAAACACTGATCAGCTACATTTAGTAAAACCGGAAAAGCTAAACAATGATCAGCTACATTTAGTAAAACCAGAAAAGCTAAACAATGATCAGCTACATTTAGTAAAACCGGAAAAGCTAAACAATGATCAGCTACACTTAGGACAACCGGAAAAGCTAAACACTGATCAGCTACACTTAGCTAAACACAGATCAGCTACATTTAGTAAAACCGGAAAAGCTAAACACTGATCAGCTACATTTAGTAAAACCGGAAAAGCTAAACACTGATCAGCTACATTTAGGAAAACCGGAAAAGCTAAACAATGATCAGCTACACTTAGGAAAACCGGAAAAGCTAAACACTGATCAGCTACACTTAGCTAAACACAGATCAGCTACATTTAGTAAAACCGGAAAAGCTAAACACTGATCAGCTACATTTAGTAAAACCGGAAAAGCTAAACACTGATCAGCTACATTTAGGAAAACCGGAAAAGCTAAACAATGATCAGCTACACTTAGTAAAACCAGAAAAGCTAAACACTGATCAGCTACACTTAGGAAAACCAGAAGAGTTATACACTGATCAGCTACATTTAGGAAAACCAGAAGAGTTATACACTGATCAGCTACATTTAGGAACATTTAGGAAAACCGGATCGGCAGCTCACATGACAACACCTGGTAGCTCATCTTAACGCTGGACCAGGTCTGAGTTTCAGCTGTGAGGAGAAGACCGGTAGTGTATATATGTGTATACAGTTCTAATATCAACAATATTAGAAATATATTATAATAAATATATAATAAATATGATAATAATAAAAATAGGCTGTTTTTGCAGCTGGGCGTCTCTGTATAGACTGGAGATTGCCCAGCATGCTTGAATATGCATGATTAAGGCCCTTTAAGATCAGTCACCGAGTGATTTTACACCAACAAGCGTCTGGTGTTGTAGTTTCACTGCTGGAAACGACCGCACGTAAACATCGGAATCCAATTCAGTGCATCTCTTTAAATGTGACCTGAGAGAAATCCCACTTCACAGAAAGGTCATTCATAGCAACCAAATAGCATCATCATTTTCATAACAATATGATTCACATTGTGTAATTAGGCTGAGGTCAGCGCTGAGGTCAGTCGAGTAGGAGCACTAAGGGCCAAGGAGCAGCCCAATCCACCGCAATCCACAGCTGTGAAATCTCTTTTATATGAGATGTGGAATCTCAACCAGGTCGCAATGCGTAAGAACAAAGCCCAAGTGTGAACCATCTGAGGGGTCCTGAGGACCATAATAAACACAACCAGTACTCTCTGCTCTGTTAATTCATATGTCAATTCATTTAGAAACATAAAAAAATGAATATATAATAATTGTCTATTCACAATCATTTTCTGTTACTGACCTCTCTCCAGGTTGAATCATTACAATTTAACCATTTAAACATTCTGGATTTTAGTTTTTTTTTAGAACTTCATTCTGGATTTTAATGTTTTATTATATTTTCATTCTGGATTTTAATGTTTCATTTTAATTTCATTCTGAATTGTAATGTTTTTTTTATCATTTTATTCTGGATTTTAATGTTTTATTATAATCTGGATTTTAGATTCTTTTTGTATAATTTAATCCTGGATATTATTTTATTAACATTTATTTTGGATGTTAATTTCTTTAATTTATAACTTCATTCTGGATACAGATTTTTTTTACATTTATTTGGTAGATTATTTTTATAGGACATTTTTCTAGATATTACTTTTATTAGAACTGTATTCTGGATGTTCATTTTTTATTATCATTTAATTATGAATTCTTAATCAAGTTAATTGTAATTAATTGTATTGGAACAATCTTATTTTTTAAAAATCATTAGAAATGTATTCTACATTACATTACTACTACTACTACTACTAAAGGCTTTATGCTCATTGTGCTGAATTTATCTAACATTTCTTCAGTTTGTTTTTCGGAGTTTCCTGCTGATGAAGTTCAGATCAGAATCGTTTTATACTTTTATCAATAGAAATCAGATTTCTGTGGTACGGCAGCATGTGTGCATGTAGGAGCTGCTCCTGTTTAAACACGGGGAGATTCCACTTTCAGTTATTTTTCTGTTTTCAGTGAAATAGCGGAACCGCTAGACCACACCCCCTTTTTCCGAAGGTAGATACTCATCAGGTCACAGACTCCCTGGGCCGGACCAGAACCCCTTAAACATCCTATGGACCGCTGGCGGGTCAAAAGTGTTGTTACAAGCTCCTATTACCAGAGAATAGCCCACCAGTTTGTACAGAAGCCCCTATAGGTGGGATTATTTTTGTTGTTTTTTTTTTAGAGAAAAGGAAACAAATAAACTCCAGGAAACTTATTTTAGTCTTCTTATCTGTGCTGTCACACAAAATCTCCATTTTTCACTTTTTTACATAATTTTAAATGAACTGGTGTTCTTTATAACGAGTCAGAATTTCATGAAGAATGGACCAATAGAAATGCTCCAAAGTTACTTGAAAAAAAATCTTTTTACATTGACATCCATTGAAAGTTAAGATGTTTTTTTTTTCTTTTCCCTGTAAAACTTACATTTTGAAGATTTTTATGTATATATAAATATATTATATTATATTGTAAGTATTAAACTGTTTATGAGTATAAGTCTGCCTTTAAAGTCTGATATACTATGTGGGTTTCTGTTCTGATTGGTTGCCCTGTACAGTGACCAGTATACAGTGTATATATGCGTATATATGTGTAACTCGCAAAAGCAATGACATGAAGGGTGAAGAAGACGGATTATGCATGATATGGGCTCCTTAAGATCACCCACAATGCTGTGTATGTAAACGTAAACTATCTACTATGAGGGAAAATATCTGATGATTATCAGCATGTCTTCCATCCAGCTGCGCTATCAGAGTTGTGAGAGATGACCACAACACCGCAGAGTAAACAGAGAGCTGCTGATCTGGCCGTAATACCCGAGATCCTCATCTCCTCATCTGCCGGTCTCTCAGCGGACCGGACAGCACTGTTTCTCAGCGCGAGTACGACCAGCACAACACAAGGGGCTTCTAAGAGGCCCTGCTAAGATTCCATGTGCAGTGTGTGTGTGTGTGTGTGTGTGTGTGTGTGTGTGTGTGTGTGTGTTTTGCCAACATTACTGTACTTCAAAAGCCGTCATCTTGGCGCTCCAGCCCCAAAAACAAGCGTCCGGTCCTGCACACGCCTTAGATTCAGTACTTATCTCAGTTCGGTTCAGTTCAATTCAGTTTAGTTCAGTTGAATTCAGTTTGATGATCTTTAATTCAGTTCAATTTTATTCAATTCAGTTTGATCCTCTTTAATTCAGTTCAATTAAGTTCAGTTCAGTTCAGTTTAATCCTATTTAATGCATTTAAATTCAGTTCAGTTCAATTCAGTTTAATTCAGCTCAGACCAATTTGATTGAACTGAATTTAGCTTAGTTTACTTTGGTTTGTTAAGTTTCACTCAGACCAACTGAATTCAATTCAGTACAGTCCAGTTAAGTCCAGTTTAGTTCAGTTCAGTTCAGTTCAGTTAACCTAAATTCAGTTCAATTCAGTTCAGTTCAAAATGATGTCTTCTCTTAACCTGAGCTTTCCTTCTCCTAACTCTTTCTCCATCGTCCTGTTATTCATCTCTCGCTCTGTTCTAGTTTTCCCTCTCTCTCTCTCTCTCTCTCCTGTTTCTTTAGATGTCTCTCGCTTTGTCTCTCACAACTGTCCACAATTCTCCTGCATCAACCTCCACCCCTCTGGCCTCTTTTTTCCACTAAACCCCCAGAGCTCCCAACCCCTCCTCATGCAGGTTCACACACACACACACACACACAAACACAGAGGGCTCTGTCACTAGACCGCTCTGTTAACAATCCCAGGAATTTTAGTTTCTGAAAAATGTCTCTAACGAGGCTTACTGTCCGAGACCAGTGTGTGTGTGTGTGTGTGTGTGTGTGTGTGTGTGTGTGTGTGTGTATGTGTGTGTGTGTGTGTATGTGTGTGGCAGGCAAAAACACACAATCACACACAATCTGTCAATAGAGTGACAGATCAATACTGAGGTAGTGGATGTTATTGTTGCAGAAAGAGAGAGAGAGAGAGAGAGAGAGAGAGAGAGAAAGAAGACCACAGCACTCTCTCTCTCTCTCTCTCTGGGGTGTACGCCTCAGCTACATTCACACTCATTAGCCAGCAAAGCATGGAACTGAACATGCTACACCCAGTGTCATGTGACTGTACTCTCACTCTCTTGCTCTCTCTATCTGTCACCATCAAAGACCAGCAACACTCACAAAACCATCAACAACCCTCATAAAAAGTAACACTATCAAATACCACCATCACTGCTAAAACAACACCATTACCATCCTGCCTTTAATGCCACCAAACACTATTAAAGACTAATGCCATGAACACCACCACCAGTCATCTTCAGGATTACTGACACCAAACATCTAGCAAACACCATCAAA